>NW_026511007.1:0-70174 GCF_027579735.1 Bombina bombina | reverse complement strand
TTTTACAGGTTGTTAGACTAGGAGATAAAACTTCTAGTTTCGCTGTCCTAGCCCTCAGGGCGTTATGGTTGAAATCCTGGTCTGTTTCCTCTAAAGTCAAGCTTCTGGCGATTCCTTACAAGGGCAAAACCTTGTTTGGACCCGGTTTGGCAGAAATGATCTCTTGTATTATGGGTGGAAAAGGGTCTTTTCTACCTCAAGATAAGAATAGGCCTAAAGGACGTCAGAGTAATTCTCGTTCCTTTTGTATCTTCAGAGGAAAGCCTTCCCCTTCTTCCAAGCAGGAACAATCCAAGTCTTCTTGGAAACCCAATCAATCTTGGAACAAAGGGAAAAAAATCAAAGAAACCCGCAGCCGATTCCAAATCAGCATGAAGGGGTTGCCCCCAATCTGGGATTGAATCAGGTGGGGGGAAGACTTTCTCAGTTCTCTCCAACCTGGATACGAGATGTCCCAGATCCCTGGACTGTGGACATAGTATCCCAGGGTTACAAATTGGAATTCAAGACTTTTCCTCCCAGAGGCAGATTCCTTCTCTCAAGATTATCTGCAGACCAGATAAAGAGAGAGTCGTTCTTGAAATGTATACAACATCTTTCCTCCCTGGGAGTGATAGTTCCAGTGCTAGTGCAGGAACAGGGTCTCGGGTTCTACTCTAACCTATTTGTGGCTCCCAAAAAAAGAGGGAACTTTCAAGTCTAGAATGGGACAGAAGTGTCTAAACAAGTTTCTCAAAGTCCCATCCTTTAAGATGGAGACTATACGCTCCATTCTTCCTTTAGTACAAGATGGTCAGTTCATGACAACCATAGACCTAAATGATGTGTATCTTTATGTTCCTATTCACAGGGACCATCACAGATTCCTAAGATTTGCCTTTCTGGACAAATGTTTCCGGTTCGTAGCCCTTCCATTTGGTATAGCCACAGCTCCCAGAATTTTTTCAAAGGTTCTGAGGGCTCTTTTGGTAGTGATCCGTTCTCATGGAATTGCTGTGGCACCCTACCTGGACGACATATTGGTTCAGACCCATCTTTTTAACAAGCAAAATCTCACACAGAGACATTGTCTTTTTTTCTTCGTTCCCACGGATGGAATGTGAATCTGGAAAAAAGCTCCCTTTCCCCTGCTACAAGAGTAGTGTTCTTAGGGACCATAATAGATTCTCTATTGATGAAGATTTTTCTGATTTGCCTCTTTCTTCAGGCTACTGCTTATCCTTCAGTGGCTCAATGTATGGAGGTAATCTCATCAAAGATATTTGCTCTTTACCTGGGTATAATTTATCTTGTTGTACTCCAGAATTCTTATTATTTTAAAGGATAGATAATCCCTTTATGCAAAACTGGAGAATGGGTAATAACCAACACAGTTATATTAATACACTTTTTACCTTTCTGATTACCTTGTATCTAAGCCTTTGCCCCCTTATTTCAGTTCTTTTGACGGACTTGCATTTAGCCAATCAGTGCCCTCTCACTTGTAAATCTATGGGCGTGGTCACAATGTTATCTGTATGGCACACTTGAAATTACACCTTCTAGCTGTGAAAAACTACCAAATGCATTGAAATAAGGGGCGGCCTTAAATGTTTTAGAATATGAGCCTACCTAGGTTTAGCTTTCAGCAAAGAATGCCAAGAGAACAAAGCAAATTTGATGATAAATGTAAATTGGAAAGTTGTTTAAAATTGCATTCCCTATCTGAATCATGAAAATTTAATTTTGACTAGACTGTCCCTTTAAAGTCATTAAAAATTGTTCAGAGTAGGGTTGCCACCCCTAATTATAAATGGAATAAATAGCTTTTGGTTGGCTGCACTTTAGAGTACACTTTTTTTTTTTAAATTGATTTACTATTATTTTCAGTTATTTGAAGAGCGCCAACAGGTTCCGGAGCGCTAAAGACATGGGTCTAACATGCAAGGGGACAGTTATGGGAGACAAAGGGATAGAGGGCCCTGCCAAGTGTTTCACTGTTGTAAATCATGTCTTAACCCCTTAAGGACCAGCGACGTACCCTGTATGTCACTGGCCTTTTTTTGGGACTTGATTGTTTTATAGCGCGGTCTTGCCACCAGCGTTGAGACTGCTCTATTCCACAAAGCCTGCTGGAGGGAGTGCATTAATAGCGTTTTCTTGCTAGACTTTTGCTATTATGTCCTGAAAAAACCCTTAACGACCAGTGACATACAGGGTATATTGTGGTCATTAAGGGGTTAATAAGGTGATCTACAAAGCAGCTAGGCTCGTAGGCTCACATACTAAAGGGGTTCAAGGGAATAGCTAGAGGAGGAGAGGGACTAAGATAGGATGTTAGTGTATATTATAAGCATCCCTAAACAGTAGAGTCTTTAAGGAGCGCTTGAAAGTTTGAAAACCAGGGAAGAGTTGTGTAGAGCTGAGGCAGAGAGTTCCACAAAATAGGGGCCAGTCTGGAGAAGTCTTGTAGACGGGAATGTGAGGAGGTAACGAGAGGATGAGAGGAGGTCATGAGCAGAGCGAAGGGGACAGGAGGGTGAGTGTCTGTAGACTAGGTCGGAGATATAGGGTATATTAGACCCATGTTTTTAGTGCTATGGAACCTGTTGGCTCTCTACAAATATACTACACACAATTATGAGAGTTCTTTAAATGGTAAGTAAATGATGCATATAACAAATAAGAATGCACCCAGATTATGACTTTATGAAAATATTATTAAAGGATTATAAATAACTTTAAGATTCTAATGATTATAATAATGTATTTTCTTTGCTTTTGATGAATACTTGTGTGACAAAATAATATATATATATATATATATATATATATAAAGCATATGCACTCTGTGATAGGGAACAAGTGCACAGAAATATAAACATTGAATCAAAAAGCAGCTTTAATCATAAAACATATATGACAAAATTGCAGTACTGAAAACATATACCAGTGTTACATAAACCAGATCATGAGACCCACCAAGTATAATCCCAGCAGCTACAACACATTATTTCAAATATTCATCCTTATTCTTTTCATGCCATATTTAAATTGTAGCCACTAACGTCTTCAACACTATTAAAAGTGGATTGCACTATTACATAAATAGATTGGCCCACTTCTCTATTTATATATCTCCTAGTGATCATCCTATGTTGTGTGATAGAACGGTTGCGCATATTCGCCTCAGCGTGATCAGCTCAACTAAAACTACCTTTTATGTTATACAGATCTAGGCTTCATTAGGTCTGTAATAAAGTGTATTAATACAACATACCTATGCTACACATATTGGTTGGGTGCGCCTCACCTCGTTCATTAGTCTGTAGTATAGCAACCATTGGCATTGTGTAGGGCACCAGCTGATGATGTCATGTAAGAGAAAAAAAGATAGCTTGAAACATTGGATTGAAGATGGATACCCCGGTAAAGTTTAAAGCCACATTTAGCAAGACTTCAGTCAAATTCTTTGATCTACGGATCATGAAAATAGATGATCATTTGGGGACAACTTTTTTTCAGAAGCTTACGGACTGTAACTCTTCTGTTGACCACTATCTGCCACCCACGGGCACTAATCAGGGCTATCCCTAAAAGCCCAGTACAAGAGAGTTCTATGGAAAAATATTGATGAGTCCAAAGCCATGGAGCAAATTTAACTTATGACAGAGATTCTTGAGGAGAGGTTATCCACATTGCTCACCACCATTACTAGGGACGAGAATAAAATCAATCATATGATTTTCGTAACCGAGTTCTCACCTTGTACATACAACATCACGAGAGCTCTCTGTGACAATTGGGAAGTGAACACCCCGAAAACGTTTACACGCAATAATGCCACTTTTATTTAAAACCAGAGTGCTGCATCCTGGTCTCAAAGATTTATGTTATATATCAAACGTGATATATGCACCACTTCGCCCAGAAAACTATTGCAAATGTTTAGGCATTCTCATGTTTATTTATTTTGTTTGTATTGATAAAAAAGTGGAGAAAAAAAGCCAAATCTTACACATTCCATGCAAAACTCCAAAAACGGACTGGACAAAATTATTGACACCCTCATTTTAATATTTGGTAGCACACCCCTTAGAAAAAAATAATTTAAATCAATCTCTTCCTGTAACCATCAATGATTTTCTTATACCTCTCTACTGGTATTTTGCCAACTTCTTTTGCCAACTGCTCCAGGTCTCTCAGATTGGAAGGGTTCTTTTCCCCAACTGCTATTTTGAGATCTCTCCACAGGTGCTCTATGGGATTGAGATCTGGACTCATTGCTGGCCAGTTCAGTACTCTCCAGCAATTTTTCTTTAACCATTTCTGGTTGCTTTTTGATATTTGCTTTGGGTCATTGTCTTGCTGTAAGACCAATGACCTCTGACGGACACCCAACTTTCTGACACTGGGCCATACATTGCACCACAAAATTCTTTGGTAGCCTTCAGATTTCATAATGTCACACACACAGTCAAGACATCCAGTGCCTGAAGCAGCAAAGCAATCCCAAAACATCTGTAAACCTCCACCATGTTTGACTGTAGGGACTGTATTCTTTTCTTTAAAAGCCTTATTTCTTTTTCTGAAAACAGTAGAATGATGGGCCAAAAAGCTGTAATTATGTTTTGTCTGTCCACTGCACATTCTCCCAAAAAGATTTTGGCTTCATCAGGTAAGTTTTGGCAAATATTAAAAATATCAGGCTTTTTTATGTTTCTGTGCCAGCAGTTGGGTCACCCTGGGTCTCCTACTATAGCGTCCCTTTTTATGCAGATGGTGACGTATAGTGCGAGCTGACACATTTGTACCCTGTGCCTGAAGTTCAGCTTGAATTTGTCTGGAAGTTGATCAAGGTTCTTTATCCACCATTTGAACAATGCTTCGTTGCCATCTTTGATCAATTTTTCTCTTCTGTCCACATCCAGGGAGATTAGCTACAGTGCCATGGGCTGTAAACTTCCTGACAATGTTGCGCACAGTGGACACAGGAACATTAAAATCTCTGGAGATGGACTTGTAACCTTGAGATTGTCAAAGCTTTTCCACAATTTTTGTTCTAAAATCCTCAGACAATTCTTTGCTGCTCTTTCTCTTCTCTATGCTCAGTGTGGCACACAGAGACACACAACAGAAAGGTTGAGTCAATTTTCACAATTTAACTGGTTGCCGGTGTGATTTATATATTGTCAGCACCTGTTAATTGATACAGGTGACTTTAATTCCAAATTACCGGAGCATCACAAACTTGGAATGCAATTATTTCTTACAATTTTGAAAAGGTGCCAATAATTTTGTCCAGTCCACTTTTGGAGTTTTGCGTGGAATGTGTCAGATTTGACTTTTTTCTCTCTACATTTTTGTCATACCAATACAAACAAAATAAATAAACATGAGAATGCCTAAACATTTGTAATTGGAACAATTTTCTTATCTGACAGAAATGCAGGGGTGCCAATATTTTTCGCCAATACTATATATATATATATATATATATATATATATATATATATATATTCTGAAACAGAAGAGGGAAGAGCGCACAGCAGAAAAAAAACTCCTGGTGTAGTAAGTCTAGACACTTGTTTAAACAGTTACAGTGCGGTGACAAATGCGAACTCACGTGTTTCCACCTCAACCATATGAGGTATAGATAAGACTCTGAGTGGTCCACTAAGGAAGGCAATCAAATCCCCTTGCGTCTGCAACCTGTCTTTCACTCCTCATAGACAGTCCTCACCTCTCCGGCAGAAACTTAACCACTTCTAGAAAGGGGGGCTGTGAAATCTATCTTGGAGGAAATCCTTCTCACAAACGTTATTAATTTAGGGGATAAATGGATGTAGGTATTAAACACCATAAAGTTCTTAAAAGGGTGTTTTTATTTAGATACACAAGTCATAAATGAAATATATTTACCTTCCATAAAAAACTTCCATAAAAAATTTACTCATAAAAAACGCTTATGCCAGTTCATATAAAATGTGTGTACATATAAACGGTGGCTGTAGAAAACTCACTCGTATTCGGTATAACACTCTGGCTGGTTAGAAAAATCCCCAGTGGATCTGGGTGCTTCTGAAGCACCCAGATCCACTGGGGATTTTTCTAACCAGCCAGAGTGTTATACCGAATACGAGTGAGTTTTCTACAGCCACCGTTTATATGTACACACATTTTATATGAACTGGCATAAGCGTTTTTTATGAGTAAATTTTTTATGGAAGTTTTTTATGGAAGTTCAATATATTTCATTTATGACTTGTGTATCTAAATAAAAACACCCTTTTAAGAACTTTATGGTGTTTGATACCTACATCCATTTATCCCCTAAATTAATAACGTTTGTGAGAAGGATTTCCTCCAAGATAGATTTCACAGCCCCCCTTTCTAGAAGTGGTTAAGTTTCTGCCAGAGAGGTGAGGACTGTCTATGAGGAGTGAAAGACAGGTCGCAGATGCAAGGGGATTTGATTGCCTTCCTTAGTGGACATTCACCACTCAGAGTCTTATCTATACCTCATATGGTTGAGGTAGAAACACGTGACTTCGCATTTGTCACCGCACTGTAACTGTTTAAACAAGTGTCTAGACTTACTACACCAGGAGTTTTTTTTCTGCTGTGCGCCCTTCCCTCTTCTGTTTCAGAATTTCTTGTCCCAAGGAGCTTCCTTGTCTACAGGGGGACTTCTCTCACCTTTGGGAATAGGCTGCAGGTGGAATCAAACAACTCTATTTCCCTCCAGACATTGTCATTGGTATCACTGGAAGAAAATAAAGGGAGACCTATACACATAGGACTATACTGGTATATTTGATTATAAATTAGGACTGTCCAGGTTCATAGCGCTGTATCACACTGTCTCTGTATGTATATATATATATATATATATATATATATATATATTAAAAATCATTTAGAAAAGTGTATACATTTTAGAGCTGGATACTTAAAGAATGTTAGAAAATCCATTAAATACTCTTATTGAAATATTTTCCTTAACATAGACAATGCTGTTAGACAACGCAGAGTTTAATTTCTGAAAAGAATGTATACTCCCCCAATAGTTATTTTCCTTCTATGCTTTTTATCAGGCAGTGAACAATATGTTCCTTGTGGAGAGTAGTGCACATCCTGTTTTTAAATTGAACAGCATTTTTTTTTTTTAGTATTCAAAAAATAATCTGGCCTTTCATATTCTTTAGGGAATTGACAGGGAGATCATTTCTATAATCAGCCATTTGTCACAGAATAAAAATGATTGACAATATCTGTATGCTGACACTTTAGTATAGACACACTGTTTATTTGATAATAAGCAATTAATGAAAAACGCAAACCCATATTTTCAGAGAAATAACACTTATTGTGTAACATGGTTAATAATTGGGCTTGTATAATTATATCAGCAGGAGCAACAAAATCAAACAATCACATCAAAACAATGTTCTAGAACATTATTACATAACTGTATTTGATTAAGCAATAAACAACCAGAATGAAATAATGCAAAATAATAATTACTAAAAAAAATGAGATTGTGTGTAGTGCTCATGTAGAATTGAAGAGATGCAAAGCAATGACTTTGCATTTTTTTGTGTGTATTTACCACATCTGTTTATTCATTGGATTAAAGATAACTCGAAACAACTCATATTTGTTAAAATAATGCTTGGCTCCCATTTTTATTACTGATACACACACACACACACACACACACACACACACATACACACACACACACATACACACACACACACATACACACACACATACACACACACATACACACACACACACACATACACACACACACACACATACACATACACACACACATATACACACACACACACACATATACACACACACACACACACACACTCACTTTTGGTATGTTAATTGAGTACCTGTACTATCTCATGCAAAATTTACACTTTCTTTCTAATGGCAGTGAGAGTCTACGAAATCCATTCATAACCTATGGAAAATACTTCACCTGGCCACCAGGAGGACGCAAAGACACCACAGACAGAGCATTAAATATCCCTACCCTCTCAGTAGTTATTTGCCTTGTTTCATGGAGATAGGTAGAGAAAGGTGCTCTGCTGAAGATTTTGATTTTATTGCCCTCAGTTGATTGTTTCCTGCCAGAGAGAGCAGGAGATTTGTTGGAAGCCATGTAATTTTCTTAGTAGAGTTTGGTGTATGCTAGCTACTGGTAGTCGCTGGGAAGTTCCTGTGCCTCTTCCAGATTATCATGCTATCCTCCCTTTCTGGCAAACAGAGGCCTCGATTTATGTGAAATAAAAAAAAACTAACATTAAACTATAACTTAATTTAAAGTAAAAGTCAATCCTAGCGTTTTACAAACGCTAGGAATGACTATTGAAACCAATAAAGGGGACTTTCATTCATCAAGTATAAGATACTTCATGTATAAAGCTCCTTTATTTGTTTCAATCGATCGCCATTCTTAGTTGCTTCGGCAGCCCACGGCTAAAAAAATTTTTTGCTAAGAGGTGACGATTTCGCCTCTTAGCCAATAGCCGTGTGGTAAATCTGGCCCGCACGGCTATTGGCTGCTGTAGCAGCTAAGAACGGCGATCGGTTGAAACAAATAAAGAAGCTTTCAACATAAAGTATCTTATACTTCATGAATGAAAATCCCCTTTATTTGTTTCAATAGTCAAACCTAGCGTTTGTACAACGCTAGGATTGACTTTCACTTTAACTTTACTATTTTAATAAAATAAAAAGCTACCAATTAAAATTCCTAAATTACATGATTAAAAAAACCTAACACTACGAAAAATAAAAAACTCTAAGATTACAAGAAATAATAAATGAAATTATCAAAAATAAAAGCAATTCCACCTAATCTAATAGCCCTATGAAAATAAAAAGCCCCCCTAAAATAAAAACACCCCCTAACCTACAATAAGCTACTAATAGCCCTTAAAAGGGCCTTTTGTACGGCATTGCGTTAGTTAAACAGTTTTTTTACATGCAAAAAAATTACAAAGTCCCCCCAACAGTAAAACCCCTCACCCAACCTACCCCCAAAATAAAAAAACCTGTCTAAAAAAACCTAAGCTACCCATTGGGGGCATTTGTATGGGCATTGCCCTTAAAAGGGCATTTAGCTCTTTTACAGTGCCCAAAGCCCTAATCTTGAATAAAAAACTAACACTAACCCCAGAATATCTACTCACGGTTCCTGAATTCCGGACCGACATCTCCATCCAGGCAGCAACATCTTCATTTATCGCTGGGGCTTCTTCTATCTTCATCCCAGTGGCGCGGAGCAGAGCTATCCAGGCGATGACATCCTGCATGGAGCGTACTCTTCATACGATCACCGCCGTATACTCAAGTTGAATGTACTGTGGACAAAGGTAAAAATATAGGAGCGCCAACGGCTTAAGGTTACTAGTAGACTAAATTGTGTGATCAATAGGCAAAGTGGAATATACGTAAAAGATAATAAAACTGTGATTACATCTAAAACCAAGTATTTAATGGAAATTATCTAAAACAGGCTAATAGCAGATCAATATAACTGATCAAATAAGTAAAACATTAATAACAAATGCATACAGGATTGTGCTAATGACCACCTACTACAGAGGTGTAGAGAACAATGACCAATTAGGCAGTATTAAGGTTAAACAATACTAAGACAATAAAAGTTAAACAATACTAAAACAGTATAAATGTATATAAGGTGTACATAAAAATATATAGTAAACATAAACAGTTGACTCCCTACTGGAGCAGATACCCTATCAAAAAAGTGATTTAAGATAGATAGTACATGTGTACAAAAATGATGTGTCAGTCAAGTGGCAAAAAGGGCCAATTAGGGTGATGAAATAATAGTCCTAAATGAAGTCCTAATGATATCCTTGAGAGCGACCAAAAGAATCCTTAAACAAAATCCCAGGTGATGCTGAAAACAATGTGAGGTGTGGACCTAGGTGTTCCGCGGCTTTCAGTATAATTACCTGTAAAAGGAAATATACTGTGGACAAACTAACAAATATTAATCAAGAAATTGTCCCGTCTCTTTGTCCCAATCCTTTTTCCTCTAAGGAGAGGTTGTTACATAATCTGGATGTGGTTAGAGCCTTGGAGTTCTATCTTCATGCCACCAAGGATTTTCGTCAATCATCATACTTGTTTACCCTGCTTTCTGGTAAGCACAATGTTCAGAAAGTCACAGCTTTTACCCTATCCTTTTGGCTCAGGAGTATGATTCACATGGCATATATAGAAGTGGATCAGCAGTCTCCATCACAGGTTACAGCACATTCTACTTGTGCGGTGTCTTCTTCCTGGACCATCAAGAATGTGGTTTCAGTTGAACAGGTATGTAAGGCTGCTACTTGGTTCTCATTACATACTTTCTCGAAATCTCAGATTTTATGTTTTTGCCTCAGCAGAGGCATCCTTTGGGAGAACGGTTCATCAAGCAGTGGTGCTTATTATATTTGACTGCCTTCCCTACCTTTCCCTCCCTAAATTTTCATGGACTCCATAGTTGGGGTATTGGTTTCCCTTAGGATATGAATGGATTTTGTGGGCTCTCACTGCCATTAGAAAGAAAACATAATTTATGCTTAACTGTAGTGGCGGCAGTCTCATGGCACCTCTGTACCTCTTGTTATGTCTCTATTTTTCCTTTTTCCTCTGCTTAAACTATTGAGAGGGTAGGGGGAAGTGGGAGGGATATTTAATGCTCTCTTTAGGGTGTCTTTGCCTCCTCCTGGTGGCCAGGTGAAGGGTTTCCCATATGTTATGAATGGATTTCGTTATCTCTCACTGCAAAGAAAGAAAATAATTTATCAGGTAAGCATAAATAGTTTTTCTGGTGCTATTCCGCTCTTTGTAACTCAATTTTGGTATGTTAATTGAGTCCCTGGGCTATCTCCTGCAAAATTCACTGTTTTCTGGTGCTATTCCATCCACTCTGTAACTCTCTTTCGACATCTGATTGTAGACTAATAAATCCTGTATTAACTATGATGATATTTTAATGTCTTGTCATTTGCTATGTGATGTTCAAGCCTTGTTAGTACTTGCTATTATTCCTAAATGTATAAGTTGACTAATGTCATAACTTAAGCCTCCTCTAAATTCTACTGTCTGTTTATTTTAACTTATCTCACCATGACCTGGCCTGAATCAAACTTCCCCAATTGGCCTTTTTGACTGTCTATTATCCTGTCATTAGTTAATTTAGTGCAGGGGTCAGCAACCTTGGCTCTCCAGATGTTTTGGAACTACATTTCCCATGATGCTAAGACATTCTTTAGGCTTTCTGAGCATCATGGGAAATGTAGTTCCAAAACACCAGGAGAGCCAAGGTTGCTGATCCCTGATTTAGTGGACCCAGTTGACTGCTCTGCCCTTTACATTTAACACTAGTTTGGGGAATGCCTTGCTAGGGGTTTGCATTGTAAGGGCAGTTAGCAGTAACGTATGCTTGCATTTCGTAAGTGAGCATTTTATAAGTGAGGGAATTAGAATTAGGCAAATAATTATACAAGTATAGAACAAGGAGTGAACAAAGGATAAGAACAAAGTTCTGTTGTAATACTGTGATTTATGTGTTTAGCTGATTCCTTTTTTGTAAAGTGCTCCATATACAGCAGATGATCCTTCCTTTACCTTCATGACCGGTGATATATGCAGCGTGGCCGTTCAGCCACCGTGTGGCTCGCTGCACTCTGTATCCTGCAAGTATGGCCATCCAGTGTATGCTGCGACAACCAGGAAAGGTTAGGCCACAGCGACAGTGCCAACTCCTTGCTTCGGGCTTCCATTATGCCTATGGGGTTTTACAGACTCGGATCAGCACTGCCCGGCAACGAAAATACAGCATGGGGGTTAGATGCTTCTGGAGCACCTCTGATCTCAAGACCTCAGACTTGCGCGTCCTCTCAAAGCCCCTCCTCCAACGGAAGTCAATGTTTGATATCTGATTCTTATTAATAAAGTTTTCTTTTTTTTTTGTTGCATAGCTAAACGTGTTTCAATACTGTACAGGGGGGCAATGACACTACTTTATTAATAAAAACATCTTCCTTTATTATTTAGTTTTATATAATGGTTAAATAGCATATACCATTTATTGCGGATGGGGTGCAGTCTATTTAAACTTGATGCATAGCTAAATTCAATGGAGAACTCAAAAAAGAATAAACTATTTGCACTCACACAGTTATATTATTATTGGACCATGTTGTGTTTAAAATGTATTTATTTATTTATTATTCTCATTAAAAAGAAGAATGAAGAAAAGATTAAAAACACAAAAATGGTTTCTATATATAATCGGAGAGGTTTGAAGGGTGATTAAAAGGGAAATTCTAGAATAATGGTTTATAAATGATATGGCAAACTAAGGCATTATAAATACTTATTCAATGATAGATTTCACTATACTGTGATTACGTAAGTAACTAATGGGATATATATTGGTCCCCCTTATTTAATATAATGTTTGATAGTTGAAACCTCGTTATTCTGAAATGTTACCAGGATTGCCAATATTTTCTGTTTATCTAGAGGCTTCTATAGATATAGATGGTAACCCATTAATCTCCTATTCCCTCTGTTATTGTTAGGTATTAGCAACCCATTTCGCTTATTTAAATTACCGAAAAAACACGCTAAACCCACTGACGCATTTCGCCATCATGGCTTTTTCAAAAGGTGCGATTACGTAAGTAACTAATGGGATATATATTGGTCCCCCTTATTTAATATAATGTTTGATAGTTGAAACCTCGTTATTCTGAAATGTTACCAGGATTGCCAATATTTTCTGTTTATCTAGAGGCTTCTATAGATATAGATGGTAACCCATTAATCTCCTATTCCCTCTGTTATTGTTAGGTATTAGCAACCCATTTCGCTTATTTAAATTACCGAAAAAACACGCTAAACCCACTGACGCATTTCGCCATCATGGCTTTTTCAAAAGGTGCTTAGCTGTGTTTCTCAGGAGAATATAGGGTCTTGCTTACACTGATTGGTTAAAAGACCTGTCAGTCACCTACGAGATGATTTTATTGGTTGAAAATCTGCAATATGAATGTAGTGGTGAATTCTCACTTATTCCATCCTGTTCAAGTAATATTGAGATACAATTGTTTCTATATTCTATATAATTTGATATTATTAATTATTGATATCAGCATTGACTTTTAAAATGTACAGTTCAGAGCATGGAGTAGTGATTGGTTGAAATGGCTGTCCATCACTGTTCTGCCATTTCTATGGTAAAACTCAGTTATCACTCATTTAAGATAGCCAATAAGAATCCACATATGACGTTTGGATGAGCAGTGTGTTGGAAAAAGATTATCTTTTTTGTCATTACTGATAGAGTCACGGATTAAAAAAAATTGTATTTATATTATACCCATGTGTGTTTAGTGAAAAGTGTGTGGTCTGAAAGAAAAGAGAAAGTGAGAATTTTTTAAGAAATAAATCGAACCAATGGAAAACACATTTGACCGGAAGGATTGGGATTGGAGCGTGCAAACTTTAATCAAAATAGAAACATAAGTAACAAATAAATATACAAAGTGTTACAATTTTACAATGTTGACTATAATGTTATATTTAATGTATTTATCAAAGTAAATAGTCATAATAAAAATGGCTTAACACATTAAGTCATTTAATACATAATATAATGCTTTGTGAGTGATTTTTAGTGAAATGGTGAAGACAGTTTTAATTGGTGTAGAGTATTTAAACAGTGACCAACCGGAACAGTGGTGTGCATATTATTTGGACGTGTGATTCCATTTTTATTATAGACTGTGACACTGTATATACTGATTATAACAGTGATCATCAAAAGTTGCAATCTGAATTTGGGACATAATTCTCCAAAACTTAAATTGTTGCTATTAAATGTATGTATGATCCCATATTAGTCTGGGATCAAATCTTACAAGACATAATATTAGGGAATCCAAAAAAAACATTGAGAATCCAAGCATTAAAATCATATGTTTTTTATTACGGAGAACAGAAGATCCATAAACTCAAAGTAAGACTAGCAACATCCTCAGTCTTATGCGTTTCGGCTAAGACAGCCTTACTCATAGACATAATGATACAGTGGGTGGTAAGTATTTATACTGCATAGATACTTATTGATTAAAGGGACAGTCTAGTCAAAATTAAACTTTCATGATACACATAGGGCATGCAATTTTAAACAACTCTCCAATTTACTTTTATCATCAAATTTGCTTTGTTCCCTTTGTGGTATGTTTGAAAAGTTAAACCTAGGAAGGCTCAAACTGATTTCTAAACCATTGGAAACCGCCTCCTAGCTCAGAGCATTTTGAAAGTTTTTCACAGTTAGACAGTACTAGTTCATGTGTGTCATATAGATAACATTGTGCTCACTCCCGTGAAGTTATATAGGAGTCTGCACTGAATGGCTAAACTGCATGTCTGTCAAAAGCACTGAGATAGGGGGCAGTCTGCAGAGGTAATCACAGAGGTAAAACATATATTAATATAACTGTGTTGGAAATGCAAAACTGGTGAATGGGTAATAAAGGGATTATCTATCTTTTTAAATAATACAAATTCTGGTGTAAACTGTCCCTTTAATGGGTGCTGCTGTCCTTAAAGGTACCATAACATTAATACCACCATTATACTAGGTATAGACATAGAAAACCAACTTATGGAGGCTCGGGTGAAGTGGAAGAGTGTCGTTATATATATATATATATATATATATATATATATATATATATATATATATATTTGTATCTCAAGCAATCTTGGAGATTTGGGAAACATAACATTCCGCACATATAGGGACCTGGGAGATTCCAGGTGAACTGATTGAGGTGCTCCTTATGTATCTAGTCCCGGGAACCAGTGGGTGTTAAACCTGGATTTACACTCAGCCCAGATCATTTCAAATAAGTCTGCCTTTTCAGTGGAGAAAAATATATTCTTCTCCATCGAATACAGGTATGCCATAAGTTTAACTATCTCTGGCCAGGTTGGAGGGTTCTCTTTCTTCCAAGATCTAGAAAGCTATTTTCCCGCGGAGAAAAGATAGATACATAGGTATCCTTGATACTTGGGCAATTTACATGTGCCGACATGAAGTAAGGCCATTTCAGGGACTCTAGGTAAAGCAATTCCCATTCTGGATAGCAAGGAGAAACAAGTATTCCAGAGTTGTTTAATCTTGGGGCAGTTCTACCATATGTGTGTCATGTCTCCTATCTGATTACAGCTCCTCCAGCATTGAGGCGTGGTTGAGGGGAACAGATTAGCTAATCTGGCCGGGACATAGTACCAGTGAGTGAGGAGTTTGAAATACGTCTCATAAATAGTGACACAGTGAAGGACTTTTTTTGTGATTAGGAGTGTATGTTGCCATTCTCTAGTGGGTATAGATATGTTTAGTTTTTGTTCCCATTTCAGGATGTGTGAGGCTTTATTGTCTGGCATGGCTCCTTCCATTAAAGGGACACTGTACCCAAAAATTTTCTTTCGTGATTCAGATAGAGCATGAAATTTTAAGCAACTTTCTAATTTACTCCTATTATCAAATTTTTTTCATTCTCTTGATATCTTTATTTGAAATGCAAGAATGTAAGTTTAGATGCCGGCCCATTTTTGGTGAACAACCTGGGTTGTCCTTGCTGATTGGTGGATAAATTCATCCACCAATAAAAAAATGCTGTCCAGAGTACTGAAACCAAAAAAAGCTTAAATGCCTTCTTTTTCAAATAATGATAGCAAGAGAACGAAGAAAAATTGACAATAGGAGTAAATTAGAAAGTTGCTTAAAATTGCATGCTCTTTCTGAATTGCAAAAGAAAAAATTTGGGTACAGTGTCCCTTTAAATTGTAATGAATAGACATAGATATCCCCAGCCTAAGTCCCTGCTTTCATCTAGCTTCCGATAGGGTGAGTTGAAGTGTTGAAGAGGGCCGGAACCCCCAACTAGTTAACAGTTACTCTGGTGTGTTCAAAAACTAGGAAGGGTGGGATCGGGGCTGTATCTCTAAGTTGGTCTAGCATAATAAATTATTCTGAGCGGCTAGTTGACCACATGTCCGCCACCCTCACTATGCCTAGCTGCGCCCATGTGGATGCATGCGAGTAGTCCTGTGAGAAGACCGGAAATGAATGTGAAAGGGGAAGGGTGAGGGGCTATGTGTTTATAGTGTCTAAATTGTTCCCAAGTGGCCAGGCATTCCTTGATGATAAGGTTGTCTATGGCTAAAGTCCTCCTACAGTGTGTGGGGGGTCCATATAAGATCTTTTAAGAATACATGGCAAGGTAGTGATGCCTGCTCTAATGCCCTCCACTTGCTGTTGCAATCACTGACGCCCTATTGTGAAATGTGTGTTAATATTGCTGCCTCAAAGTATCGGGTTATAGAAGGGGAGGCCACTCCCCCATGCAGTCTGGGGTATTGAAGAATCTTATGGGCTATCCTAGGGGGCTTACCTAGTGTATCTAGTACATTCACTTTGAAACTGTAGCAGAATGTGTTTGGGCACCCGGATTGGTAGGCACCTAAATAAATAAGTTAGCTTGGGGAGAAAGATCATTTTAAGGACTGCTACTCTCCCTAGCCACGATACAGATTTGTAGCTCCATTTTTGTCTGAGGGATCAAAGTTCTGACAGAAGGGGCTGATAATTAGCTTTAATGATAGTAGAAATATCACATGACAGCTTAACTCCTAGATATGTGAAGTGGGAGTTCTTAATGAAAAATTTATATTGATCGTGTAGGTGTTTAGCTACGTTGTTGGGGAAACCCCTTAGAAATACCTCCATTTTATTTTGGTTAAGTCTGTAATGAGAAACACTACCAAATGTCTCTAAAGTCTCTAACAGTCTAGGGATGGTTTGTAGGGGCTTGGAGGAGAAGACCGTGGTATCATCGGCAAAGAGTGCGACCTAATAAGTCGTGCCATGAATAGTTGTGCCCTCCAGTACACCATCTTTTCTGATTTGAGCTGCTAGGGGCTCTATCGCCAGTGTGAATAGTAGCGGGGAAAGGGGGCACCCCTGTCGCGTACCGTTGGAAATGGGGAAAAGGGGTGAGCTAAATCCCAGTCCTCTGATCGAGGCCATAGGGTGAGAATAGAGTGCCTTGATGGCCTGAATCGTTTGTTCGGGGAACTGAAAGGTTTCCAGGACCTTCGATAAGTACTCCTATCGAACACGGTTGAACGCCTTCTCAGCGTCAAAGGAAATTACTGCTATTGGTTTATTCAACCTATGATATTCCATGAGGATATTTAAAAATCTCCTGGTATTGGCTGGACCTTCCCTTCATGGGATAAACCCCACCTTGTCGGGGTCTATGAGGCTAGGTAGTAGGTTAGAAATTCTATTTGCAATTAATTTAGAGTAGATCTTAACGTCCGAATTGATCAGAGAGATGGGTCTATAATTAGTGCATAAAGTGGGGTCCTTATCTGGTTTGGGGATAGTAACTATGATCACCTCGAGGAACTCTCTCCGAAAAACGCCTTCAGTATTTGCTAGATTAAAGAAACTAAGCAGCAAAGATGAAATTTCATGGATGTAAGTTTTAAAAAAAACTGCAGTGTATCCGTCAGGTCCGAGGGCTTTAAAGAATTTTACATTTTTAACTACTCGTTTGATCTCTTGAAGCGAAAAGGGACAGGTAAGGGACTCTTTTTGGCTGTGCTGAGGGTAGGCAATTGAAGGGAATTTAGAAAAGAACTTATAGCCTCAGGAGGGGTTGGTTTAGTGGACTCCTTATCTCGTATGTTATAGAGCGAAGAGTAGTATTCACTAAATTGCTGACCTATCTGGGAAGGGAGTCTGAAGGTCTGGTTTCCTTTTTTGATTGCATTAATTCGAGAGGTGCCCACACTGAGTCTAAATCTGTTGGCGAAGATAGTATCGTCCGTGTTACCTTTTGCATACATGGTTTGCTTAAGTTTGAAGGGATTAGTTTGGGTCTTTTTAAACTCAGTCTGACTAATGTAGAGCCTAATTTCTTTGATATTTTACAAGCATAAAATTAACATATTATACAACACAAAGGCATATGAAAGTTTACTGTGTATTACTGATTGTGCAATAAAACCTTGTACTTTAGCTGTATTCCCACTTATCCAACTGGTCATGACTTTTATAAATCTATATATTAAGCTTAAGAAAGGATAGATGGCGACCCGGTGAGATGTTAGTTAAGCTGAGTAAGTGGGCTGTGTTTACTGAACGCTCTATCTATACCCCAGCTGGGTAGACCTCTCTTGGATCCCACAACAGAAAAGAGAACCAGATATGCTAGAGTTGGGGTTCACCTGCTTATAACTAATATGTAACTTTAAACATTAAACACTAAAACCTGCAACAAATAAACCGCTAAATACTGTAAGAGGTTTGCATATATACCTTGTTGGGAAAACGATTGTGCTTTTGTGTAATAAATAACTGCTTGCCTATAAATTAAAGGAGCATTGAGTAGCTGAACTGTGGCTGTGGGGTATTTATCTTGGCTTCCTAGGTGATTTTATTGAAAATTATTTATGTGACTGTTTCGGCAACATCTAGGTTGTAATACAGTGACAACATCATTGCAAGGATAAACAAAGTATGATGTATTCACAACTTGCCTGTCATGGATTTGCAGTGTCATCTTCATTGCCTTACCCGTGCTGCAACTGGGCTACAAAGGATTAAAACCTGTTGCTTGTCTCCCCAACCACAGCTCCGGGCCGAAAGCCGCGTCAGGAGTTTGATTTTGTTTGCAACCCTAGGTGCCATACACGTGGTGTCTATTCTGAGTGCTCTGTGTTTAATATTTGCGACGGGTAACACAAGCTGCAATAACTTTTTAAAAGGGAGGTCATCACAAATACTGTCTGTAACCTATGTACAACATAATGAACAAATAAAAAAATCACCACATACTATGCTCTATTAATACAGTTTTGCCCCCAGTTTTTGTCCGGTATATAGTGGCCTCTAACAATTACTCACATCTGGGCTAGGTAATTAAAAGCAGTATGACATTAAAACATTGGATATATCAGGTTTGTCTCATATAAAACAGTTTACATTATTTTCTATACTGAGAACATATGCCTCTAACAATGTCTTACTGGTGGTGAACTCTGCGGACAGTGTTAGAGATACAGGTAAAAAGTAGTCTTTAGCCCTCTTCATAGTATGTGATCACTTGTGCAATAGTGTTAGGTAGGTCCCATATGTAGCGCTTTACCATGAATAATGAATCACTTGTGAAGGGTGCGCCTGCCCGGTGGCTCATATGTGAGAGTTCAAGTGTTAAGTGACCGCCGCTGCTTGAGGGTAGTCCACTGTAGGCTGAAGGTTTCCCATCGGATTTGGATGTCTTATGTCCTTAGGTGCCTGCGGCATACTTTCAGGGAAGATCCCTTTTGCTACCGACAGCGGCTTCAGCAGTACCTGAAGCGCTGGATCGAATGACACAATTCTGTTCATAGCTGGAGGCTCTTGACAATCCAGTGTCTGCGTAAGCAGAAGGAAGCCGTTGTAATGTAGGTTTTCTTGAGGAGTTTTAGTTAGCCCTCTGTCCGCTACTCTGTTGGGGAACATATGCGGGAAGAGGCACTTCTGTTCTATTGCATGTGTCTTCTGGCTGCTGTCGTAAGTTCCGGCTTGCGAATCATTCTGTTCAGGCGCTCCTACTATCATGCGCTCTAAGAGGTCTCTGGGTAGGGATCTTTGATAAAGTTGTAGTAGCATTGTCTCTAGTTTAGCAAAGCACTAGTACAAGTGCTGTATTAGATCGGTTTTCCCTACGGCCGCCATTTTGAGATATTCTTCTGTCAAGTGTATTGGGAAGCAAGGTTTCATTAGGCTGTTGGTTTAGAAAAGCTATATTGTATTTTTCAGCGTTGCAGATAGATGCAGTAAGGCAGATGTGTTCTGCCAGCACTGGTAACCCGGTGGGTCCAGGGGGGAACGCTACCTAAGTATAGGCTGCCGCCCTAGGTTTTAAACTGCTGATCTGTAGCCCTGGAGTCAAAAAAGCAATCAAGAACAGAAATATAGCGACAGGCTGTAGAACAGCTATTGTGTGAAGAATAATGTAGTTGATTTTGCTGTTGTAGCTCTTTAATCGGCGGATTAGAGAGGATCTTATGCAGAGCTCACAGAAAATGCGTCCAGGCCGGTACGCTGTGCGGACACGCCCCCTAATTTCTTTGATTTTATCCCTCAGGTCTAAGGTATCAGATACGCGCTGTTGGTATTCTAGTTCCCTTAGTTTGCAATGCGCCTGTGAGAGGGATAGACCTGCCTGATTCTGCAAGGAGGCTTGTTTTTTTTTATAAAGAGGCCTCATATAGTGGCTTTAAACGCCTATATTGTGTCATCCCTAAGCTGAGGGTTCTCATTTGTCCTAATGGTAAATACAATTTCCTTCCTCAGTTCTTCCCTGAAGGGGATGTCTGAGAGGATGTGATGGGGGAGCATCCAAGGGTGCCTGGACCGAGCTGTACCACTGGAGTGTATGTCAACTAGTAGTTGGTCGTGATCCGACCAGGGACAGATAGAAATGTTGGCAGAGTTTACTAAATCAAGAGTATCTGCGAGGCAAAATATGTAATCAAGTCTCGAATAGGTGGCATGCGGTTGAGAGAAGTGGGTGTAGTCTTTCTCTGTCGGGGGAACCAATCACCATATATCAAAGTAACCGTGTTGTGCCATTAAAGTTCTAAACCTACCACTAGCTGGGTCTAGTTTAGGGTGAATTGTTCTAGCAGGTTTAGCTTTCCTATCTAATATGTCATCCCACACCATATTAAAGTAGCCCGCCAGGATTACTCTGCCCATTTTGAGCTGCTCTACTCTACCTAGAATCTTCTTTAGGTATCTAGGCTGAAGTATATTTGGGAGGTATGCAGATACAAGCGTGTATGGGACATGGTCTAGGGTACATATCAATATAAGGAACCTGGCTTGGGGATCCCTGGTTACATGAATAAGCTCAAGGGCCACTCTCTTGTGCACCATAATGGCTACACCCCTCCCTTTTTTAGTGTAAGAGGCCACTTCGAAAATAGGGTAATCTCTAGAAATGACTGGGGGCTGGGTATCTGCCAGGAGATGTGTTTCCTGAAGGAATACAACATCAGCTTTGTGGAATTGTAAAGACCTAGCAAGAAGGCTCCTCTTACCTACAGTATTCAACCCGCTGATGTTGTGTGTTATGAATCTAAGGGAAGACATTGGCATACAGGGATATCACAGCTCTTTAGGGAGGTAAACTTGTTCCAAAAGGCCAGGAAGGGTAGGTGTCATGTTAGGGTGAGGGATGGGGTAGATTAGGGGAGAAGGATGTGTGGATGAGGAGATTGGTGGAAGTAGTCCACCTATGTGGGACCCTAGTATGGGCACCAAAATTGGGGGGGGGGGAGCAAACGTGAACCTAGGAAACTGAGGCTGAGAAAGTCAGCCCCGCTCTCATAAATAAAGCACAAACATATAAACAAGTTTAACCGGCTATAACAGGCACAGTACACATATAAATCTAACAATAGCATAGAATCAGAGTGTCCCTTTTGGAAGTGTGAATGCTTTTCAAGTCGGCAGAGCCTGAGGTCTTAGGGACTGGTCCAGGGGGCTGGACTTTTGTCGCTTTGATCCTCGTTCTTTTAATGACCATTCTGGGGCTGAAACCCTCAATTTAGAGGAAGGTGCTGTCCCTTGAGGTTCCCGGGTCAATCAGTATACCCCAATTAGCCAAGAGGGTACTGCCTAGTGAAGGAGAAGACACAACATGTGTTTGATTGTCCTTAGTTATAATGAGTTTAGTGGGAAAGCCCCATCTGTTCTTAATGTTGGCCTTCTGTAGTTGCATTGCCAAGGGTGCATATAGCCTCCATTGTTGCAGAGTGTGGGCAGACAGATCCGGCAGCAATTGGATATCCTTGAAAGCATCCGATAAAGTAGGCTTGCTGAATGCAGCCTGCATCAGACAGTCCTTGTGTCATGATTTCCTCCGTTCATTGCCGTGTCGCCGCGGCTCCCGGATCTTCTCTGTGTATCTGACGTCACGTTGCTTAGCAACGTGACGCTTTCTCAACACACCCCTCTGATGACGTTGACGCTCCTGCCTTTAAACCACGGCGGGAGATCTGAATCGGGGCCTGTTTGTTTGATCCCCTGGAGTTTGTGAGTACCTTGTCAATATCTGTTTTCTTGATACCGACTTCTGCCTGCCTGACCAAGCCTTTTGCCTTAACCCTTTTGCTGATATTTGGATACCGACTTCTGCCTGCCTGACCAAGCCTTTTGCCTTAACCCTTTTGCTGATATTTGGATACCGACTTCTGCCTGCCTGACCAAGCCTTTTGCCTTAACCCTTTTGCTGATATTGGATACCGACTTCTGCCTGCCTGACCTTGCTTTTTGCCTTATTCCACAATCTTTTCGTTGATTAATAATAACCTGCTTAAAGGGACATTTTCTTTTATAAAGCTGCAAAGGAGAACTTTGACTTTCTGTTTTGTTAATAACCTGCTTAAAGGGACATTTACTTTTACAAGTTGCAAAGGAGAACTTTGACTTTCTGTTTTGTTATAAACCTGCTTAAAGGGACATTTACTTTTACAAGTTGCAAAGGAGAACTTTGACTTTCTGTTTTGTTATAAGCCTGCTTAAAGGGACATTTACTTTTACAAAGCTGCAAAAGGGAACTTTGTTACAAGCCTGCTAATAAGGACCTTATTTCTAAGCTGCAAATAAGAGCATTTCCTTTATATTCTTTGACCTGCTTAAAGGGACGTTTTTTCCTTTGTGGCTTCCCTGCATTCTGGAGCAAATATTATTTTTTTAACCTTTCTCATCTGTTTCCTGAGTGGGTCACGTCCTGGATATTTCTCAGTGTGCTAGCGTGTACTTTCTATTTCACGCTAGCAGTTGGGTTGCATCCCGGACTGATTCCAAAGCGGCTGACATTACAAACAGGCCATAAAAATGGACCCCACTGAATTATCCATGGCCGTGGCTCACCAGGGACAGCTTTTGGGATCTCATGCCACTCACTTGCAGTCTCTGGACACTAAACTTGATCAAATAACTGCTCTATTACAAAATTTGGTTGCTACCGCACCTCCCAATCCTAATCCCAATCCTAATCCTATTGAGGCATTACCTCCTACGATTCCTAACAATCAGTCTCAGGTACAACTAAGCCCCAGGATACCTCTTCCGGATAAATATGATGGGAATCCTGAAGAATGTAGAGGCTTTCTGAATCAATGCCGTCTTCATTTCCGAAATAGCCCTACTCTTTTTGCTACTCCCTCTTCTAGAATCACATTTCTTATTTCCTTAATGAAAGGAAAAGCCTTGGCTTGGGTATCACCTTTGCTAGAAAAGAATGATCCTATACTTTTGGATGTTGATACATTTTTATCTATGTTCTCAAATGTATTCGATAAACCTGGAAGGTCATCCGCTGCTGAAGCCACTCTCCTGGATTTACGTCAAGGTAATCAACCAGTCTCTCAATACGCTATTGAGTTCCGCACCCTTGCCTCTGAAACCACTTGGAATCAGGGAGCACTCAGAGCCGCTTTCCGTAAAGGACTTTCTGAGCGTCTCAAGGATGAATTGGTGTATCGTGAACTTCCAGAGTCCTTAGAAGCCTTAATAAATCTCTGTATCAGTCTCGACGCCAGGTTTCGTGAACGCCAACAAGAAAAGGATAGAACACAGAGGTCTTCAACTCGAACTCCTTTTCGTTTGGCTCCTCGTTTTTCTAATCCAGTCACTCCAGTCTCTCCTACTACTGATCAGGCTGAACCCATGGAAGTGGGAAGTATAAAATTAACTGAGACTGAACGCTTGAGAAGACGGACTCTTGGCTTATGTCTGTACTGTGGCCTTAAAGGGCATTTATTAAGGGATTGTCCTACTAGACCAGTAAAAGCCAGGGCTTAACTCTAGTCCAGGGAACTGAGTTAAGCCAAAACAGTGGTCATTCCCTATACAAGAAACTCTTTGTTCCAGTAACCCTTCTAATTGGACATAAGAAGATTTATACTCAAGCTCTAATCGATTCTGGTGCTGGAGGAGTGTTCATTGACTCTACATTCGTCTCTACTCACTCTATACCTTTATTAAAAAAAGAGTATTCCATTTCAGTCTCTACGGTCAGTGGAGATCCTTTGGGTTCTGGATATATTCAATTTTCTACTCAACCCTTACTCCTCACCGTAGGAATACTTCATTCCGAGACAATTTGTTTTGATGTCATCCCCACTCCGCAATTTCCCATTATCTTGGGATTACCCTGGCTCCAGATTCACAATCCCATTTTTTCTTGGACTTTCGGTGAACTCACTTCCTGGGGATCTACATGCCAGACTAAATGTCTTCAAAAGATTACCAAGTTACCACTCACTATTGCTCTCACAGTCGAAACTCCGGACTCTTTACCTATGCCTTATCATGACTTTGTGGATGTTTTCTCCAAAAAAGAAGCTGAACGACTTCCTCCTCACCGCCCTTTTGATTGTCCCATTGATCTCCTTCCCGGGGCTGCCTATCCTCGAGGCAAGACATATCCACTTTCTAAACCAGAAAACATGGCTTTGGAAGAATATATTAAAGACAATCTGGCTAGAGGATTTATTCGACCCTCCTCTTCCCCTGTAGGGGCTGGTTTCTTTTTTGTAGGAAAAAAGGATGGTGGATTACGACCCTGTATTGATTACCGAGGATTAAATCAGATTACCATCAAGAACAGTTATCCTCTGCCCCTTATTCCTGAACTTTTTACTTATCTTCAGGGAGCCACCATTTTCACCAAACTCGACCTACGTGGTGCATACAATTTGATCCGTATACGCAAAGGAGATGAGTGGAAGACTGCCTTTAACACTCGATTTGGGCATTATGAATATTTGGTCATGCCCTTCGGGCTATGCAATGCTCCGGCGGTTTTCCAACATTTTGTAAACGAGATCTTTCGTGATTTTTTGAATATCTTTGTCATCATATACCTTGACGACATCTTAATTTTTTCTCAGAACCACCAAGATCATGTGCACCACGTCAAGAAAGTACTTCAACGTCTAAGAGAATTCCATCTGTTTGCTAAACTGGAGAAATGTTCTTTCCATCAAAAATCCATACCCTTTCTGGGTTATGTAATATCGGCATCTGGATTTGAAATGGACCCTACTAAACTTTCTGCCATTTTGGATTGGCCTAGACCTGATTCTTTGAAGGCTTTACAACGTTTTCTAGGCTTTGCCAACTACTACAGGAAGTTCATCAAGAATTTTGCTACTATTACTTCTCCTCTTACTTCTCTCACTAGAAAAGGACAAAACTGTAAAAGATGGCCTCCTGAGGCTATAGAAGCTTTTGAGTCTCTCAAAGAAGCTTTTTCCTCAGCACCTATTCTCCGTCATCCAAATCCTGAGTTTCAATTTATCTTGGAAGTTGATGCTTCCTCTGTTGCTGCTGGAGCTGTTCTGTCTCAACGAATACCAGAGACTGGAAAGATTCATCCTGTTGCTTTCTTCTCTAAAAAATTCTCTCCTTCTGAATTTAACTATGACGTAGGGAATAAAGAGTTGCTTGCCATCAAAATGGCATTGGATGAATGGAGACATTGGCTGGAAGGTACTTCTTTGCCATTTACTATACTCACTGATCATAAGAACCTTCTGTATCTCCAAACAGCCAAACGATTGAATTCCAGGCAAGCACGCTGGTCATTATTCTTCTCCCGGTTTCACTATAATTTGTCTTACATACCTGGTTCAAAAAATATTAAAGCAGACGCCCTTTCCAGACAATTTCAAGATACCCCAGTTCCTGAGTCTGGTACCATTCTCCAACCTCATGAAGTCATAGCCCAGTTAACAACTTCCTGGTTACAAGAATTACAGTCTGCTCAAGAGAATCTTCCTTTGTCCTGTAAACCTCCCGATGGTTTACTCTTTGTTCCTGAACGCCTTCGTTCCAAGATTTTATTTTGGGCTCATGATAGTCCCCTTTCTGGACATCCTGGCATCAGTATTACCACTCGAAACCTCAAACAACATGTCTGGTGGCCTACTCTCTCTCAAGATGTGAAGGATTACGTCTCAGTATGCACACAATGTGCCAGGAACAAAACTCCACGCCAACTTCCTTCAGGATTGCTCCAACCATTGCCTATACCTCACCAGCCTTGGACTCATGTATCCATGGACTTCATTACTGACCTTCCCTTGTCCGCTGGAAACAATACTATCTGGGTGGTGGTCGACAGGTTCACTAAGACTGCCCATTTTGTACCCTTACCAGGATTACCATCTGCCAAAAGACTCTTTGAACTTTTTATTTCACATATTGTAAGAATCCATGGATTTCCTCTAGATATTGTTTCAGATAGAGGGGTACAGTTTGTCTCTCGATTTTGGAGGTCACTTTGTAAACATTTTGGAACTACTATATCTCTCTCTACTTCTCACCACCCACAATCGAATGGTCAGACTGAAAGAGTAAACCAGTGTCTTGAAACATTTCTTAGACATTATGTGGATCATTATCACTCTAACTGGACTTTTTACCTTCCTTTGGCTGAATTGGCTCATAATGCCCGGTACAATTCCTCCCTTCAGACTTCTCCTTTTCATGCAGCTTACGGATATCAGCCCAGAACATTCCCTTTGCATACTTCCTCCACAGTGAATCCTGCTTCTGATCTTACAGCCCGAAGATTAACTCGACATTGGCGGAAAATACATCGTATTCTTTCTGTAACTTCTAAACGTTACAAGTTCTTTTCAGACCTTCGACGGAAGAAGGCTCCCAAATATCGCCCTGGTGATAAAGTTTGGATTTCCTCTCGATTTCTTCGCCTGAAACAACCTTCTAACAAATTGGGACCACGATACGTGGGTCCTTTCCGAATACTGGGTCAGGTGTGTTCCACTGCTTATAGGGTGGCTTTACCCAAGACTCTCAAAGTCCATCCGGTATTCCATGTTTCTCTTTTAAAACCTGTGATGACTAACAGGTATTCTAAGTCTTTTTCTAAACCTCCACCGTTATTTGTGCATGGACACCCTGAGTTTGAGATCAGCCATATTCTAGATTCCAAGTTGCGTGGCAAGAAATTGTATTATCTCATTCATTGGAAAGGTTATCCAGTCACGGAACGTTCTTGGGAACCAGCTCATCAAGTACATGCTCCTACTTTGATCAAGACCTTCCACAAGACTCATCCTGATAGGCCTGGTCCTGTCCCCCGGAGGGGTCCTTGAGGAGGGGGGTGCTGTCATGATTTCCTCCGTTCATTGCCGTGTCGCCGCGGCTCCCGGATCTTCTCTGTGTATCTGACGTCACGTTGCTTAGCAACGTGACGCTTTCTCAACACACCCCTCTGATGACGTTGACGCTCCTGCCTTTAAACCACGGCGGGAGATCTGAATCGGGGCCTGTTTGTTTGATCCCCTGGAGTTTGTGAGTACCTTGTCAATATCTGTTTTCTTGATACCGACTTCTGCCTGCCTGACCAAGCCTTTTGCCTTAACCCTTTTGCTGATATTTGGATACCGACTTCTGCCTGCCTGACCAAGCCTTTTGCCTTAACCCTTTTGCTGATATTTGGATACCGACTTCTGCCTGCCTGACCAAGCCTTTTGCCTTAACCCTTTTGCTGATATTGGATACCGACTTCTGCCTGCCTGACCTTGCTTTTTGCCTTATTCCACAATCTTTTCGTTGATTAATAATAACCTGCTTAAAGGGACATTTTCTTTTATAAAGCTGCAAAGGAGAACTTTGACTTTCTGTTTTGTTAATAACCTGCTTAAAGGGACATTTACTTTTACAAGTTGCAAAGGAGAACTTTGACTTTCTGTTTTGTTATAAACCTGCTTAAAGGGACATTTACTTTTACAAGTTGCAAAGGAGAACTTTGACTTTCTGTTTTGTTATAAGCCTGCTTAAAGGGACATTTACTTTTACAAAGCTGCAAAAGGGAACTTTGTTACAAGCCTGCTAATAAGGACCTTATTTCTAAGCTGCAAATAAGAGCATTTCCTTTATATTCTTTGACCTGCTTAAAGGGACGTTTTTTCCTTTGTGGCTTCCCTGCATTCTGGAGCAAATATTATTTTTTTAACCTTTCTCATCTGTTTCCTGAGTGGGTCACGTCCTGGATATTTCTCAGTGTGCTAGCGTGTGCTTTCTATTTCACGCTAGCAGTTGGGTTGCATCCCGGACTGATTCCAAAGCGGCTGACACCTTGAAGGTGAAGTTATGGAAGCATACCACCACATATCTTGGTTTGTCCGAAGACATGGACCTTGGTCTCAGGGCTCTATGCGCCCACTCCATGGTGTGCGAGTTGCCCTCAAGAGGACCTAAAAGTTCTGAAAAAAGAGCTTTAAGGAATCCTTGCAAATCGCCTGTGGAAACACTTTCCAGAATGCCTCGAATGTGGACATTGTTTCTCCAAGCCCTATCTTCCACGTCCGCAAGCTTCAGCTCCAGTTGAGATATTTGGCCAAGTTTTCAGCATACGAGAGTAAGTTGGAGTGGTCAGTAGCTAGATCGTCATGTTGTCTTTCTAGTGTATCCACCCTATCACCTATCTCAGCTATATCTTTTCTGAGCTCTTGTGAGCTGCGTTGAATCTCGGCTGTGATGGATTTTGTTTGTGCAGCCAACATTTTTTTCATGGTGTTTTCAGTGATATAATGCTGTAGATGGGCTGTGGATTGAGCACTAGACTGGAATCCTTCATCCTGAGAGTCCAAATCGCTTCCCATTCTCTCGCTATGGACAGGATCAGTGGAACGCTGAGAGAAATGGTCTAAGACAGTCTTTTTAACAGTTGCATGGGTTTTAGGGTGCCTTCTTGTAGTGCGGCATTTTGGAGAGGGGTATGGGTACCTTTATTCACCTCGACACAGTAACTCTGCCAACTTTTAAAGCCCTGTAAGGAGTAAAATATACTATGGGCTATACATGTCTATCTAGAATATAAGTAATATGCATGTCACATGTCACCAAATGTAAGAGACACAGATAATACAATACCCGACTCAGACCCACCTCTCCTTCAGTCGCTGTGGATCCCCTCTCACCTCAGGGATTAAACGGGATACGACACAAAGGAAGGGGAAAGGGGAGGTGACCAACCTAGGCAAGCTAGGTCGGAAAGAAAGAGGCGAGAGGAGGTCCCCACCAGGTCAATACACAAATATTAGTACTCTCTTTATCCCTAGCAAGAATACAATATCATTTACACCAGTTTGGCTATATAGAACAGTTTGTCACAGTTCCTCAATTCACCCCTCAGAGAAACCGTCCAGTGCCCAGGGACTCATCACCCCCCCTCAGGTCAGAAAGGGATACGACCAAAGGAAGGGGAAAGGGGATGTGGTAGCCACCAGCCTGGAAGACCAGGCCGGAAGGGTTGAGACCTTTAGGCCTTCAAATTGTATTCAAACAACAAGAACAGCTGCGACTGGAATAGCAAAAACAGATTAAGTGTTGTATAGAATAAATTAAATGCACTACACTACACTCTGGTTCAGTTTCCAGAAACAGGTAAGCTGACGCAGCAGCAGATGTGAATAAAAATCAGGGGCTCTAGGGCACTTCTAAAGATGGCAGATGCATATAGCTTGTATGGAGGTAGTAAAAGGCTAGGCCCGTGAGGTAGGGAGTTAGAAAAGCTATCTCTTTAAGATAGACTCCTCCTGAGGAGTTGGCATGGTCCCAGGGGGCTTTGTGCGAACTTGGGGTGGAAAGTCCAAGGTACTCCGGCACCTCACAATAACACACAATGTAACTCAGTATAAAATGGCTCCGGCAGTCCACATCAGGCCCCCTAGTGCATGGAATGAGATATGGGGTCTACTTTTCCAAGTGTCAGGGTAGTAGGCAAAAGAGGTCCCCACTCTTCGTGTTGCTATGCAGTTAGTTCTCATATATAGGGGGAGAAGGCCTGAGTTCCAGTACTCCTAGGTTTTCAAGTGTTATAAATGAGGCCACACTGTGCAAAGCTATCTTACGTAGCTTGGACCTCTAACATAGACCTCCTGGAAGTGCCGTGTGTAAGCTAGGGTGGGTGTCTATGGGGAGCTAAGGAGTCGGTTCCTGAGCGCTGCCTTAGAATGATACCTGCTTGTTTCCTGATGTCCACATAGGTGGATGCTCCCGGTACCACGATTGTCAGAATTGCTCCAGACACCGAAGGCCAGTTGTATTCAGCCCCTAAGGCCAGTAGTGATGAGGGTAGTGTAGATATTTAGGGTCATGGGGGTCAGTAACATGCTTACCACCGCACACAGCCTGCAACGAACACCACCGACCCTCCGGAGCAGCAATACTCAGCGGAGCCCCAACCCTCCGGAGCATCAATACTCAGCAGGAGCAGGTGATGGGTGATTGCAGTCAGTTAGGGCCACATCACAGTCTGGGCTTCATCACCGACCAGTGCCTCAATGCTCACCCTCTGGAACCACCCGTCTGAACCCTGGAAGGCACTCCCTACAGCAAAAAAGGTGAGATCCTTCAATGTGGGATACAGGTAAGTCCTCCGGAGCGGAGCCCCGACCCTCCGGAGAGCTGAATCCCCCACAGCCCTGTTCCATGCCTCACTCCTCTTGATGATACAGGAACAGCTGTAGAAGGGGCAATGGATCTCTGGCCCAAATAGCTTGTAAGTCGAGCTGGTAGGGACTCTACAGCTTTAGGAGGCAATCAAGGAACAATATATAATATATATGAACAAAATTGGGAATGTCTGCAACAAAACAACCACTTTAATAATTTTAGAGCAGAGCCTCTCAAACACACAATCGTTCAGAATGGCGGTTAGCTCTGCCCCCCCTCTAAATTTCTGTTTTGATATGTCAAAGGCTGAACTTCTCTTATTACATTGGTTGCCCTAAAGTAACTGGGTTATATTCATTCTACTGTCCTATAGAAAGGCTCTATTTATTACCTTCTTTGAATAACTCTTTCCAGTGATTGTAACTTCAAAATGTCACTCTTTGGTAAAAAATCTGATTCAGTTAAAAAGTGCGTTTATTTCGAATGAACTGATCTTTCTCTTGTTAAGTGTATCCAGTCCACGGATCATCCATTACTTATGGGATATTAACTCCTCCCCAACAGGAAGTGCAAGAGGATTCACCCAGCAGAGCTGCTATATAGCTCCTCCCCTAACTGCCATTACCAGTCATTCTCTTGCACCCAACGAATAGATAGGATGTGTGAGAGGACTGTGGTGATTATACTTAGTTTCATACCTTCAATCAAAAGTTTGTTATTTTATAATAGCACCGGAGTGTGTTATTCCTTCTCTGGTAGAATTTGAAGAAGAATCTACCTGAGTTTTTCTATGATTTTAGCCGGAGTAGTTAAGATCATATTGCTGTTTCTCTGCCATCTGAGGAGAGGTAAACTTCAGATCAGGGGACAGCGGGCAGATTAATCTGCAAAGAGGTATGTAGCAGCTTATTATTTTCTGACAATGGAATTGATGAGAAAATTCTGCCATACCGATATAATGTAAACTCAGCCTTAAATGCAGTAGCAGCAACTGGTATCAGGCTGTCATGTATGTATATTTTACACTTCAGTATTCTGGGGAATGGCACTTCACTGGAATTATACTGTATGCATAAAACTTTAGCCTAATTTGCAGGGACTAGCAACAGGCTTTTTAATAACACTCAATTTATTAATGTTAAACGTTTTTTGCTGGCATGTAAAATCGTTTAATTTTCTGAGGTACTGGGTGAAAAAATGTTTTGGGCACTATTTTTTTCCACTTGGCAGTCGTTTTATTTAATTTATGACAGTTTACTGATCTCTCTCACTGTTATGTGTGAGGGGGAGGGGCCTTTTTTGGCGCTTTTGCTACGCATCAAAAAATTCAGTCAGAAGTTTATTGTCTTCCCTGCATGATCCGGTTCATCTCTACAGAACTCAGGGGTCTTCAAAACTTGTTTTGAGGGAGGTAATCACTCACAGCAGAGCTGTGAGATTGTAGTTGACTGTGATAAAAAAAACGTTTATTTCTGTATTTTTTTTTTTTTTCTGCTATCAGGGTTAGTTATCCTTTGCTAATGGGAGCAATCCTTTGCTAAAATTGTGTTTTTTACAAAGATTTGATGCTATAACTTTTCAGTTTATTAATTTTCAACTGTCATAACTTTTTCTGTGCTTCTTATAGGCACAGTACTTTTTCATATTATAGTAAATTACTTGAAAAGTATTTCCAAGTTGCTAGTTTATTTGCTAGTGTGTTAAACATGTCTGATTCAGAGGAAGATATCTGTGCTATATGTGCTAAAGCCAAAGTGGAGCCCAATAGAAATTTATGTACTAACTGTATTGATGCTACTTTAAATAAAAGTCAATCTGTACAAATTGAACATATTTCACCAAACAACGAGGGGAGAGTTATGCCGACTAACTCGCCTCACGTGTCAGTACCTGCATCTCCCGCTCGGGAGGTGCGTGATATTGTAGCGCCGAGTACATCTGGGCGGCCATTACAAATCACATTACAGGATATGGCTACTGTTATGACTGAAGTTTTGGCTAAATTACCAGAACTAAGAGGTAAGCGTGATCACTCTGGGGTGAGAACAGAGTGCGCTGATAATATTAGGGCCATGTCAGACACTGCGTCACAATTTGCAGAACATGAGGACTGAGAGCTTCATTCTGCGGGTGACGGTTCTGATCCAAACAAACTGGATTCAGATATTTCAAATTTTAAATTTAAGCTGGAAAACCTCTGTGTATTACTAGGGGAGGTGTTAGCGGCTCTGAATGATTGTAACACAGTTGCAATACCAGAGAAAATGTGTAGGTTGGATAAATATTTTGCGGTACCGGCGAGTACTGACGTTTTTCCTATACCTAAGAGACTTACTGAAATTGTTACTAAGGAGTGGGATAGACCCGGTGTGCCGTTCTCACCCCCTCCGATATTTAGAAAGATGTTTCCAATAGACGCCACCACACGGGACTTATGGCAAACGGTCCCTAAGGTGGAGGGAGCAGTTTCTACTTTAGCTAAGCGTACCACTATCCCGGTGGAGGATAGCTGTGCCTTTTCAGATCCAATGGATAAAAAGTTAGAGGGTTACCTTAAGAAAATGTTTGTTCAACAAGGTTTTATATTGCAACCTCTTGCATGCATTGCGCCTGTCACGGCTGCAGCAGCATTTTGGTTTGAGTCTCTGGAAGAGACACTTGAATCAGCTCCATTAGATGAGATTACACACAAGCTTAAAGCCCTTAAGTTAGCTAACTCATTTATTTCAGATGCCGTAGTACATTTAACTAAACTTACGGCTAAGAATTCCGGATTCGCCATTCAGGCACGCAGAGCACTGTGGCTAAAATCCTGGTCAGCTGACGTTACTTCTAAATCTAAATTGCTTAATATACCTTTCAAAGGGCCCGGGTTGAAAGAAATTATCGCTGACATTACAGGAGGTAAAGGCCATGCCCTGCCTCAAGACAGAGCCAAACCTAAGGCTAGACAGTCTAATTTTCGTTCCTTTCATAATTTCAAAGCAGGAGCAGCATCAACTTCCTCTGCACCAAAACAGGAAGGAGCTGTTGCTCGCTACAGACAAGGCTGGAGACCTAACCAGTCCTGGAACAAGGGCAAGCAGGCCAGGAAACCTGCTGCTGCCCCTAAGACAGCATGAATCGAGGGCCCCCGATCCGGGAACGGATCTAGTGGGGGGCAGACTTTCTCTTTTCGCCCAGGCTTGGGCAAGAGATGTCCAGGATCCCTGGGCGTTAGAGATCATATCTCAGGGATACCTTCTAGACTTCAAATTCTCTCCCCCAAGAGTGAGATTTCATCTGTCAAGGTTGTCAACAAACCAAATAAAGAAAGAGGCGTTTCTACGCTGCGTACAAGATCTTTTATTAATGGGAGTGATCCATCCGGTTCCGCGGTCGGAACAAGGACAAGGGTTTTACTCAAATCTGTTTGTGGTTCCCAAAAAAGAGGGAACTTTCAGGCCAATCTTGGATTTAAAGATCCTAAACAAATTCCTAAGAGTTCCATCGTTCAAAATGGAAACTATTCGGACAATTTTACCCATGATCCAAAAGGGTCAGTACATGACCACAGTGGATTTAAAGGATGCTTACCTTCACATACCGATTCACAAAGATCATTACCGGTATCTAAGGTTTGCCTTTCTAGACAGGCATTACCAGTTTGTAGCTCTTCCATTCGGATTGGCTACGGCTCCGAGAATCTTCACAAAGGTTCTGGGTGCTCTTCTGGCGGTACTAAGACCGCGAGGAATTGCGGTAGCTCCGTACCTAGACGACATTCTGATACAAGCTTCAAGCTTTCAAACTGCCAAGTCTCATACAGAGTTAGTACTGGCATTTCTAAGGTCGCATGGATCGAAGGTGAACGAAAAGAAGAGTTCTCTCTTTCCACTCACAAGAGTTCCCTTCTTGGGGACTCTTATAGATTCTGTAGAAATGAAGATTTACCTGACAGAAGACAGGTTAACAAAGCTTCAAAATGCATGCCGTGTCCTTCATTCCATTCAACACCCGTCAGTAGCTCAATGCATGGAGGTGATCGGCTTAATGGTAGCAGCAATGAACATAGTACCCTTTGCACGCCTACATCTCAGACCGCTGCAATTGTGCATGCTAAGTCAGTGGAATGGGGATTACTCAGACTTGTCCCCTACTCTGAATCTGGATCAAGAGACCAGAAATTCTCTTCTATGGTGGCTTTCTCGGCCACATCTGTCCAGGGGGATGCCATTCAGCAGGCCGGACTGGACAATTGTAACAACAGACGCCAGCCTACTAGGTTGGGGCGCTGTCTGGAATTCTCTGAAGGCTCAGGGACAATGGAATCAGGAGGAGAGTCTCCTACCAATAAACATTCTGGAATTGAGAGCAGTTCTCAATGCCCTTCTGGCTTGGCCCCAGTTAACAACTCGGGGGTTCATCAGGTTTCAGTCGGACAACATCACGACTGTAGCTTACATCAACTATCAGGGAGGGACAAGAAGCTCCCTAGCAATGATGGAAGTATCAAAGATAATTCGCCGGGCAGAGTCTCACTCTTGCCACCTGTCAGCAATCCACATCCCGGGAGTGGAGAACTGGGAGGCGGATTTCTTAAGTCGTCAGACTTTTCATCCGGGGGAGTGGGAACTTCATCCGGAGGTCTTTGCCCAAATACTTCGACGTTGGGGCAAACCAGAGATAGATCTCATGGCGTCTCGACAGAACGCCAAGCTTCCTCGTTACGGGTCCAGATCCAGGGATCCGGGAGCGGTTCTGATAGATGCTTTGACAGCACCTTGGACCTTCGGGATGGCTTATGTGTTTCCACCCTTCCCGATGCTTCCTCGATTGATTGCCAGAATCAAACAGGAGAGAGCATCAGTGATTCTAATAGCGCCTGCATGGCCACGCAGGACTTGGTATGCAGATCTAGTGGACATGTCATCCTGTCCACCTTGGTCGCTACCTCTGAAACAGGACCTTCTGATCCAGGGTCCCTTCAAACATCAAAATCTAATTTCTCTGAAGCTGACTGCTTGGAAATTGAACGCTTGATTTTATCAAAACGTGGTTTTTCTGAGTCAGTTATTGATACCTTAATACAGGCTAGGAAGCCTGTTACCAGAAAGATTTACCATAAGATATGGCGCAAATACTTATATTGGTGCGAATCCAAGAGTTACTCATGGAGTAAGGTTAAGATTCCGAGGATATTGTCTTTTCTACAAGAAGGTTTAGAAAAGGGTTTATCCGCTAGTTCCTTAAAGGGACAGATTTCAGCTCTGTCCATTCTTTTACACAAACGTCTGTCAGAAGTTCCGGACGTTCAAGCTTTTTGTCAGGCTTTAGCTAGGATCAAGCCTGTGTTTAAAACTGTTGCTCCACCATGGAGTTTGAACTTAGTTCTTAATGTTTTACAGGGGGTTCCGTTTGTACCCCTTCATTCCATTGATATCAAGTTGTTATCTTGGAAAGTTCTGTTTTTAATGGCGATTTCCTCGGCTTGAAGAGTCTCTGAGTTATCTGCCTTACATTGTGATTCTCCTTATCTGATTTTTCATTCAGACAAGGTAGTTCTGCGTACTAAACCTGGGTTCCTACCTAAGGTGGTCACTAACAGGAATATCAATCAAGAGATTGTGGTTCCATCTTTGTGTCCTAATCCTTCTTCGAAAAAGGAACGTCTGCTACACAATCTAGATGTAGTCCGTGCCCTGAAATTTTATCTACAGGCAACTAAGGATTTTCGACAAACGTCTTCCCTGTTTGTCGTTTATTCTGGTCAGAGGAGAGGTCAAAAAGCTTCGGCTACCTCTCTCTCCTTTTGGCTTCGTAGCATAATACGGTTAGCCTATGAGACTGCTGGACAGCAGCCTCCTGAAAGAATTACAGCACATTCTACTAGAGCTGTGGCTCTCATTTAAGAATGAGGCTTCTGTTGAACAGATTTGCAAGGCTGCAACTTGGTCTTCTCTTCATACTTTTTCCAAATTTTACAAATTTGACACTTTTGCTTCTTCGGAGGCTGTTTTTGGGAGAAAGGTTCTTCAGGCAGTGGTTCCTTCCGTATAAAGAGCCTGCCTGTCCCTCCCGTCATCCGTGTGCTTTAGCTTTGGTATTGGTATCCCATAAGTAATGGATGATCCGTGGACTGGATACACTTAACAAGAGAAAACATAATTTATGCTTACCTGATAAATTTATTTCTCTTGTAGTGTATCCAGTCCACGGCCCGCCCTGTCACTTTAAGGCAGGTAATTTTTCCATTAAACTACAGTCACCACTGCACCCTATGGTTTTCCTTTCTCTGCATGTTTTCGGTCGAATGACTGGTAATGGCAGTTAGGGGAGGAGCTATATAGCAGCTCTGCTGGGTGAATCCTCTTGCACTTCCTGTTGGGGAGGAGTTAATATCCCATAAGTAATGGATGATCCGTGGACTGGATACACTACAAGAGAAATAAATTTATCAGGTAAGCATAAATTATGTTTTCACCAAAGCAAAACCTGTATATTTCAGATGACAAGATTTTGCATGTAACAGGGTATTAGGCATAATTGGTTTTCAATATAGTGATGTTTTAACTTCTGTGGAAATTGGGTCCCAATCAGTGTGACTTCAAGATAAAGAATTGTGTTATGTATAAAGGAATATGTGAATTGAAGATTCACCTTATTCATACTTAAATACAGGGAGTGCAGAATTATTAGGCAAATGAGTATTTTGACCAGATCATCCTCTTTATGCATGTTGTCTTACTCCAAGCTGTATAGGCTCGAAAGCCTACTACCAATTAAGCATATTAGGTGATGTGCATCTCTGTAATGAGAAGGGGTGTGGTCTAATGATATCAACACCCTATATCAGGTGTGCATAATTATTAGGCAACTTCCTTTCCTTTGGCAAAATGGGTCAAAAGAAGGACTTGACAGGCTCAGAAAAGTCAAAAATAGTGAGATATCTTGCAGAGGGATGCAGCACTCTTAAAATTGCAAAGCTTCTGAAGCGTGATCATCGAACAATCAAGCGTTTCATTCAAAATAGTCAACAGGGTCGCAAGAAGCGTGTGGAAAAACCAAGGCGCAAAATAACTGCCCATGAACTGAGAAAAGTCAAGCGTGCAGCTGCCAAGATGCCACTTGCCACCAGTTTGGCCATATTTCAGAGCTGCAACATCACTGGAGTGCCCAAAAGCACAAGGTGTGCAATACTCAGAGACATGGCCAAGGTAAGAAAGGCTGAAAGACGACCACCACTGAACAAGACACACAAGCTGAAACGTCAAGACTGGGCCAAGAAATGTCTCAAGACTGATTTTTCTAAGGTTTTATGGACTGATGAAATGAGAGTGAGTCTTGATGGGCCAGATGGATGGGCCCGTGGCTGGATTGGTAAAGGGCAGAGAGCTCCAGTCCGACTCAGACGCCAGCAAGGTGGAGGTGGAGTACTGGTTTGGGCTGGTATCATCAAAGATGAGCTTGTGGGGCCTTTTCGGGTTGAGGATGGAGTCAAGCTCAACTCCCAGTCCTACTGCCAGTTTCTGGAAGACACCTTCTTCAAGCAGTGGTACAGGAAGAAGTCTGCATCCTTCAAGAAAAACATGATTTTCATGCAGGACAATGCTCCATCACACGCGTCCAAGTACTCCACAGCGTGGCTGGCAAGAAAGGGTATAAAAGAAGAAAATCTAATGACATGGCCTCCTTGTTCACCTGATCTGAACCCCATTGAGAACCTGTGGTCCATCATCAAATGTGAGATTTACAAGGAGGGAAAACAGTACACCTCTCTGAACAGTGTCTGGGAGGCTGTGTTTGCTGCTGCACGCAATGTTGATGGTGAACAGATCAAAACACTGACAGAATCCATAGATGGCAGGCTTTTGAGTGTCCTTGCAAAGAAAGGTGGCTATATTGGTCACTGATTTGTTTTTGTTTTGTTTTTGAATGTCAGAAATGTATATTTGTGAATGTTGAGATGTTATATTGGTTTCACTGGTAAAAATAAATAATTGAAATGGTTATATATTTGTTTTTTGTTAAGTTGCCTAATAATTATGCACAGTAATAGTCACCTGCACACACAGATATCCCCCTAAAATAGCTATAACTAAAAACAAACTAAAAACTACTTCCAAAACTATTCAGCTTTGATATTAATGAGTTTTTTGGGTTCATTGAGAACATGGTTGTTGTTCAATAATAAAATGAATCCTCAAAAATACAACTTGCCTAATAATTCTGCACTCCCTGTATGCAAAAAATGCTCCCGTACTGCTGAGCGTGCCTGGAGAAAAACTCATTCTGAACCTCATTTCATACACTATAAGTGTATTCTTCATTCATACACTTCTGCCCTTCATTTAGCAGACCTACTGCTCTTCCCTCATATCTCAACTTGTTAAACTAATTGTCATAGAGAATACAATAAAGTTTAAAAGAAAAAGCAGTTCCACAATTATTGAGTAAAGGTTAACTCTGCTGAATCAGAGATTATCTAAATGTTAAAAACATATTCCATATCATTCATACTTTATTGGAGTCAACTAGGAACATACACACATACAGTAGCATAGGCTATACGTTAAAAACACTTAAACTCAGTAGATTACAAATAGCAACCAATTTTAGAGAGAATAATTGGTAATTATACAGTCCTCTGTCAAGCAAATATTATAGTAAACTAAGCCCTTACAATCCGAGGGCTGTATTAATGTTTAATCTATTATGAGTAAAGACTAGAGGCTGTATTATTTACCACTATGATTTCTAATATATCATTATTGACCAAAAGAGTAAGCTGATTAAAAAAAACGAACAGGAGAGACAGAGCTGCTCCTGTCGGACCCCTGACGTGCGTTTCACGAACGCTTCCTCAGAGGGGGTGAAATGCGCCATTGGCTCCCCATTCACAGCAGAATTAAATTCAAAATTCTCACCCTTTCATACAAAGCTCTCATCAACGCTGCTCCCCACTACCTATCCTCTCTTATCAACAAGTATACTCCAGCCAGCCCACTAAGATCCAACAATGACCTGCTTCTTGCATCTTCAACAATCACCTCTTCCCATCCTAGACTGCAGGACTTCTGTCGTGCAGCACCTACCCTCTGGAACACTCTCCCTCATCCTGTCAGGCTTTCCCCTAATCGTTCTTCTTTTAAATGCTCCCTGAAGACTTTTTTGTTCAGAGAAGCCTACTACCCAACTCAATAATAAATTAATTCCACTTACCTAATATTTCCCTTGTCTAACTCTGCATTAACATCTTTCTCAATCTTGTATTCCTCACCTCCTGCTTCTCAACCTCCTACCCTTCTAGATTGTAAGTTCCCACTGGAATAGGGTCCTTAATTCCTCCTGTATGTGTTTGTAAAATTTTGTCCTGTCTCTTACAAGTTTTATAACATTGTTTTAACTAAATGAATTGTACCCATGGACAGTGCTGCGGAATATGTTGGCGCTTTATAAATAAAGTATAATAACAATAATTTTGTAGGATAAAAAATAGATTTAGGTTTATAGCCATTATGGGAGAACTTAGTATACATATAAGGAATAGAAGCTTCAAATCCAAATTCATGTAAATTAAGATAATAACAAGCTTCATCAAAGTAAAAATATCTTGTATTTTAGGGACATTAAAATCTAATACGCCCATGTCAACTTCTGTATATAGATTATCTGGGGTTTGGGGAACCTTTTCCCAAAAATATTTTTTAAGTGTTAGATATCTAACTAACCTATTTACATCAACAATTGTTTCAAAAAGGTTAAATTCTACCTTAGGAACAAAACCCAAACCTAAAGACAAAAAAGCATTTTCATCTGGCGTAAGATTGACACTGGACAAATTAGTAACTTTGTATTTGTTCTGAAACTCCCTCATTTTCACACTTTTTGTTCTGTTTCTTGTATCTCTTCCTACTTCTCCTCTGCCTACCATCTGAAAAACCTGTTGCCCACTAGATTTTATACATGATTTTACTGCTGGGCTAACTGGTCTATTATCCCCTTCACTATCACTGAGGAATCCTAGTTTCCTATGATCTATCTGTCGTTTATTAACACTTTCTATTATGCTAGATTTTCTACTAGCATTTCTAGTGGCAATGGGGTCTGTTCTCCCACTCCCAACCTCATGCTAAGCTCTTGATGATTTAAAAAAATTCATTTGGTCTAACTACTGGCTCCTCATCCTCTGATTGGCCACTAGATTCACTCCTTGCTGAAAAATCAATGTTCTCCTTATCAGTATATTGTGACTCTGTAAAAGTTTATTTCTTGACTTGTCTAATAATGTTCAGAGAATCCAGCACCTGGGAGCAATAGGTGTGCAAACTAAAGGGGCTCTGCACAATCCCCCAAAGATAACTAAGGACATCTGTCCGAAACATTGTTGTTAATTTGCAGTATGGCTCAATAAATACTTGATTATTTGGAACCTTTGTGGTGTGGCTATTTTCTGGATTTATTGACTTGTCTATTAGGAGTACTCCTAGCTCTGAATCTATTGCTCCTCTGTCTACTGATTTGTTTAAAATGACAATTATCACACACATATACTTCATTGTTAAGATAATCTGAGTTATCCCTATTGAATTTCCTTATTTATTCTAGTGTGGATTGATATTTAATTCCGGTTTATGTACAATGTTGAATATACTTTGTAATGTCAAGTCTCGGATTGTTGGCATAACAGCACATATCTATGTGTGATGTTCTATCTGGTTATAGATTATATAGCATGACAATGTGTATAGGATTGTATTTAATTCCAGATTATATAGAATGACAACATTTGTCAGCTGGTTTCTGTCTTGTTCTTGAAATTAAGCTTTGCTTAGACATAACCACTTTAGATTTTCATATCAGGTTTATTACTCAGGAAGAAAAACATAGAAGTTGTTGTATTCATTAAGTCCTCTTGGATTGATGGAATTCATTAAAGGGACAGTAAAGTAAAAAATAAAAATATTTCATGATTTAAATAGGGCATGTAATTTTAAACAACTTTCCAATTTACTTTTATTACCAATTTTGCTTTGTTCTCTTGGTATTCTTAGTTGAAAGCTAAATCTAGGAGGTTCATGTGCTAATTTCTTAGACCGGGAAGACTGCCTCTAATCGGAAAGCATTTTGACAGTTTTTCACCACTAGAGGACGTTAGTTCATGTGTTTCATATAGATAACATTGAGCTCAGGCACGTGAAGCTCCTAGGAGTCAGCACTGATTGGCTAAAAATGCATGTTTGTTAAAAGAACTGAAATAAGGGGGCAGTTTGCAGAGGCATAGATACAAGGTAATCACAGAGGTAAAAAGTATATTATTATAACTGTGTTGGTTATGCGAAATTTGGGAATGGGTAATAAAGGGATTATCTACCTTTTTAAACAACAAAAATTCTGGTGTTTACTGTCCCTTTAAATATATCCATTTACATTCTGCCTGTAATAAGGAATATTCCATGTTTCCTCCTCTTATTCCTTACAAAATTTTGTCCAATCCAAAACAGAATAAATCTTTTATAATGGAATTGTGTTTGGACAAAAAGTGTTTAGCTACACTTGTTATTTTTTTTTTACCTTGTTGGACATCTCTGCTGGCATATTTTATATTACTGAGATGCTCTCCCAATTCATTTTTCATGGGGCATGTGGACATCCTATATAATCTGATAGAACATCATACATAGATATGTGCTGTTAGTTGGAAACTTAAAAAAGAAAGGAGATGTAAAATACTTGCTCTCATCCAATGACCAAAAACCTTGCTGACATCAAGATCATATACTAATATTATGCTCATGGGCGTCCAGAGGAGGGCATCTGCCCCCCCCCCCTGAATTTTCCTCCTCACCTGGAGTAAAACTGCAAGGGGGAAAAGAAAATAGAATGTCCGTTTCTATGTCTTTTAATCTTTTTAATATAATTTTGTTTTAGAGGAAGAAGCACAGTATTTTGGGAGTTATAAAGCATTCTGGAATGTATAGTTCACCATTTTGCTTCTAAGTATTATGCAAATGCAGTTTTGGACTTCAATTCCCAGCATGTATTATTTCCCTCCCTCTCCACAGCTTCCTCCCCTCACACACAGCAAGAGACTGTGTGAGCTTTAGATATGAGGGAATAAAGTTAGAGAATGCTTGTTCATTGCATGGTGGCCACATCTTTCAGCTAAAAACAGCATGCTAGAGTATTTCCTGTAACTGTACAGCAATTGTTCCTGCAATTGTGTGGGGAGAAGGGTGATATGAGAAATTGCATTTATTTAAGGTATCTATCTGCTTGGTCTTGCTTATTTAATGTTTTAAATATAGTTGCATCTGCATATTGCACTGCATCTTGTATATAGATCCTTTGTTTTTATCCACTGGCTTTACATTTATACTGCAGTACTTGAAAAACACAGATCAGGGGCGGAGCCAACTACCAAAGGAGCCAGACGTTTACATGCAGAGCTCCTGGCTCTTATATGTAATATTCAATGTTTTTTTAGCATCTAAAATAAATTTTGAAACTCTAAAAAGGGACACTTTCATATATAGCATTACTATTTACTAGAGTCACTCAGTATTATTGGATGGACATTTTTTGGCTCTGGGAGTGCTCCAGAAATTCCGCTCAGATGTGGGCCTTGGATAACTGGAGGCTGGCTGTGACGCAACTCATACAAGATCATTTTGCCAGCCTAGAGCTGTTCCTACATGAATGTTATGCTAACATTATGGCCTCAGAGGCCTTGGTCAGCGGTCTGTCGTGAAGCCTCTTCTAATTCTAATTGTGCTGATGCGCTGGCCTCTGAGACCTCGCGTAGCCATCTTGATGCCCTAAAACAAAGGGGTGCCCCCACCTATTATGATAGAGACTGGCTACAATATGAATTTGGATCTAGGGGCTCTCCTCCCACGATTCCTGTCTCTGGACCGACTACTGAACTGCAGTGTTATCCAAGAGATCCAGCCTTGATACCATCCCTACCTTGGAACGCAATGGATGTAGCCTCCGCAGAGACCCGACCAGCTTCCTCAGCAGCCGACCAGGTAGCTAGATGGAACATATTCAGGAAAGCTTGCCCTGCACAGTTCTTCCAAGCACAAGAAGAAATATGGCCACAAGCGACATGCCTCATACTGATTGCGCAGCAGCCATGGCCCTACCATTCTTTAGACCCAAGATCTTACACGCTGCCAATAGTTGGTGTGAGGTAATAGGGCGGAAAATTTTACAGGCAGACTTTGGAGAGAGCGTTATCACTGAAGCCATTTGCACTGTTTCCTTTATAGATTAAGGACACTGAGACTTTTTTCTTTTAGTCAGTTTTGTGTTAGAAGTTACTTATTTTCTCTAACGGGCCGTCCTACATATGCTACCCATCATTGAACTTTGGCAAGACAAGGCATTGGCTTAGGCTCTATTGGGACTTTGTCATTCTTGACACTGGAGTGGCAAACATAATGCTTATGTATTTTATGCAGTTATATAGTTTTAGTTATTTTAAATAATGTTCTGCTGTCTTCAATACTGGTTGCTTGCTACAGATCAGCAGATAATATACCCTTTTTAAGCTTCATAGACCTCTTCCACATTGCAGAACCTAGACTTAAATTAATATCCTCTCGTGGAAGATGTAATTACCATTTTCTACCACCAGAGGGGAGTCAAGACTTAATTATACTCTGTGCATAGCATATCTTTGTGCACGTTTGGCATAGTTCACTGTATTGCTTAGGTCTTCTCCAAGATTTCCAGTTCTACCCTTGTCGAGTTCCCCTCTGCAGACACACTATCTCCCTTGCCATATGTGGGTCACAACTAGGAGGAAAGTTTCTGCTTATTCAGCAGTTTGGTATGTCCCTCTGTTTTGCATACAAGTTTGAGAGCCCGAGATCACTCATCTTGGCTATAAATCTACTGAAGTGCTATACATAATAATAGGTTGGTTTAAAGCAATTAATAGTTTTATGGCATTACAGTTTAATGGATTAAAAGTATGTTTATTATTTCACAATTTGATCGATTATATTTATAAACCACATGTGAGTACTTAAAGGGACATGAAACCCATTTTTTTTCTTTCATGATATAGAAAGAGCATGCAATTTTAAACAACTTTCTAATTTGCTTCTATTATCTAAATTGTTTTATTCTCTTGATATTATTTGCTGAAAAGCATATCTAGATAGACTCAGCAGCTGCTGATTGGTTGCTGCACTTAGAAGCTTCGTCTGATTGGCTCACCCATGTGCATTGCTTTTTCTTCAACTAAGGATATCAAAAAAATGAAGCAAAATAAATAATAGAAGTAAATTGGATTGTTGTTTAAATTTGTATTCTTTTTCTGAATCATGAAAGAAAATGTTTCGGTTTAGTGTCCCTTTAATTTCCCTCTTCTGTTTTTCCTTGCTACCTTAATAGGTAATACTGAAATTAGAGATTGAACTACCCATTTGTCCTGTACAATATTCGCATGTCTATGTTCTCTTATATTTTATTCACTCAAACCGGTACTGACAAGTAAGTTATCTTCTTTGCTTAACACCGAAGACCCATATGCCAATTACCCTATTGAAGTCTGACATGCCAAAGATTCTGAATGTGAGTGGTACAGCCTCTGATACAAAACCTTCTGTTACTGCACTATAGATAATTAGCAGGGAGTGGGGTAGGTCAGTTATTTTTGTATTGCAGTAGCCATATTAATTATTATGGACTTTACAATAGATATTGACTTTCTGAAAATATTGAATCCAGTTTAAGGATTATAATGTATGATAACTCAAACAGTCCAGCATAGATAATGTACCTGTATAACTGACATAGGAAAGCAAGCACCTATATAATTAAGTTTTTATCTCCTCTCTTTCATACAATGCATGATGTCAGTATACTGTGTTACACCTGTGCCTGAAAGCCTGGGAGTTGAATGCATCTTCCCTTACATTATCCTACCTACATATAGTTTTAAATATGATCTATGGATGCTGATATTTGCTAAGCGCTCTTTCTACTGTCCCCATAACGCAGTCAGAGTTGGCTTGAATAGAGGGGCTTCTTACAGTTTTGCAGGAGATAAATTCCCCATTTACTTACGACTCTCTCTCCTACTGAATTGTAACCCTTGAGACACTTGCTGATACCATCATATTTATGTTGACACATAAGGACAACACTTCTGCTGGACGGACTTGTTGTCTCCTTACTACAAAAGTATAATTAGCTTGACAGGGTGAGATTTTCTAAACCTTAACACTCTAAAGGGCATGATTTAAAATATTATTATCTCTAAGGTATGTAAAAAAAATAAAGAAAAAGAGGTTGCAGTCTTCTGTATAGCATTTCTCAGGATGTGAATTTTATCTATCTATATGGAAGCTGTCAAGTTGGAATGTATCATTTAAGTTTGTGTTATAATATGTTATTCCACATAAGTTGTATTGTTCTCGCACAACCTCAATAAAAATTACAGTATATTAAAAAAAAGAAAAACACAGATCAATGTTTAATGTGTCCACACAGTCTTTTATAATTTTGAAGATTAGCTAAACTATTATTCCTAAAACCATGTTATCTGCATAAAGTATTCACCATCATATATTGCTAAATGGAAAAAGGGAGAAACAGCACAAGAGAAAAAGAAATGCACAAAAACATAGAAAAATAGTGTGACAGAGAGAGAGAGAGAGAGAAAGAGAGAGAGAGAGAGAGAGAGAGAGAGAGAGAAAGAGAGAGAGAAAGAGAGAGAGAGAAAGAAAGAGAGAGAGAGAGAGAGAGAGAGAGAGAGAGAGAGAGAAAGAGAGAGAAAGAGAGAGAGAGAGAGAGAGAGAGAAGTAGATAAAGTGGGATGGGAATAGAGACAGAATAGTAGAGAGAAAGGAGAGGACAAGACAGGAAAAAGAGACAAGGGAATGAAGGGAGAAAGTCAGATGAAGATATGGAGGCCTATGTATCAAAGGTCTTGCGGACCTGATCCGGTCCGCAAGACCTCGCTGAATGCGGAGAGCAATACGCTCTCCGTATTCAGTATTGCACCAGCATCTCACAAGAGCTGCTGGTGCAATGCTGCCCCCTGCAGACTCGCAGCCAATCGGCTGCTAGTAGGGGGTGTCAATCAACCCGATCGTACTCGATCGGGTTGAATTGCGGCGATTCCTGTCTGCCTGCTTAGATCGCTGCTTTATAACTGCTGTTTCTGGCAAGTCTGAAGACTCCCCAGAAACACGGGCCCACAAGCTCCAAACGGAGCTTGATAAATGGGCCTCATAAACAGGAGAGAGATAATGGGGAAAATATAGTGGACCATGTGAATTATATTTTCATGTATGTTTCAAATTTAGAAAGCACATAAGTGTCAAATTCTGCTTTTTTCCTGTGGTGGTGGTACCTGTATACGTTTTGTCTGGTGACTATGAGTAATATAAAAGAACAGCATTTTTTTTTATCTGGATCTGAGGACAATTCTTATATCTGTTTTAACCCATTTACTACTAGAAAGATCTGATGAGGACCTGCTCCATATTAAATATGTTAAAATAGAAATGCTACTTTAGCTTTTTAAATATTTGTCATTATTAGGTGCTGATTGGTAGGTGTGTTCACTGCACAGAGCATATGTACCTGTCAACACCTGTGTAAAAGCAGAAAACTACATAGTGTGTGGATGTGGGCATTAAAAAAAAAAAAAAGCCAGCATTTCTCCTGTTAAGTGTAGTCAGTCCACGGGTCATCCATTACTTATGGGATTATATCTCCTCCCTAACAGGAAGTGCAAGAGGATCACCCAAGCAGAGCTGCTATATAGCTCCTCCCCTCTACGTCATACCCAGTCATTCTCTTGCACCTAACTAATAGATAGGACGTGTGAGAGGACTGTGGTGTGTTAAACTTAGTTTTTATTTCTTCAATCAAAAGTTTGTTATTTTAAACGGCACCGGAGTGTGTTGTTTTTTCTCAGGCAGCATTAGAAGAAGAATCTACCTGAGTTTGTCTATGATCTTAGCGGTCGTAACTAAGATCCACTTGCTGTTCTCGGCCATTCTGAGGAGTGAGGTAACTTCAGAACAGGGGATAGCAGGCAGGGCCCACCTGCAAGGAGGTATGTGCAGTAAATTATTTTCTGAGGAATGGAATTGACTGAGAAAATACTGCTAATACCGATGTAATGTAAGTGCAGCCTTAAATGTAGTAGTAGCGACTGGTATCAGGCTGATATGTATGTATGTATACTCTGAGGTATTTCTGGGGAATGGAATTTCACTAAGAAAATACTGTCTATATTAAAGTAATATTTGAGCCTGCACTGCAGTGAAAGCGACTAGCAGCAGGCTTATTAATAACACTTCATAACTTTCATTTTTAAAACGTTTACTGGCATGTTAATCATTTTTTATGAGGTACTTGGTGATAAAACTTTATGGGCATGATTTTTACCACATGGCTGTCGTTTGTTTCTGAATAAAAACAGTTTACTGAGCTTCCCCACTGTTGTAATATGAGTGGGAGGGGCCTATTTTAGCGCTTTATTGCGCAGTAAAAATTTAGTCACAGTCTTCCTATTTCTTCCTCCATGATCCAGGATGTCTCTACAGAGCCCAGGGGTCTCCAAAACTAGTTTTGAGGGAGGTAATCACTCACAGCAGACCTGTGATAGTGTGTTTTGACTGTGATAAAAACGTTAATTATTAAATTGTTATCCGTTTTTTGGGTATTAAGGGGTTAATCATCCATTTGCTGGTGGGTGCAATCCTTTGCTAACTTAATACATTTACTGTGAAAAATTGGTTGCTATAACTATTTTGGTTCATTGTTATTTCAACTGTGACAGCTTTTTGTGCTTCTTAAAGGCACAGTAGCGTTTTTTATATTGCTTGTAAATTTATTTAGAAAAGTATTTCCAAGCTTGCTAGTCTCATTGCTAGTCTGTTTAAACATGTCTGACACAGATGAATCTCTTTGTTCACTATGTTTAAAGGCCAATGTGGAGCCCAATAGAAATTTGTGTAGTAATTGCATTGATGTTACTTTAAATAAAAGTCAATCTTTACATGTAAAGAAATTATCACCAGACAACGAGGGGGAAGTTATGCCGACTAACTCTCCTCACGTGTCAGTACCTTCGCCTCCCGCTCAGGAGGTGCGTGATATTGTGGCGCCAAGTACATCAGGGCGGCCCATACAAATCACTTTGCAAGACATGGCTAATGTTATGACTGAAGTACTATCTAAATTGCCAGAATTTAGGGGTAAACGCGATCACTCTGGGGTAAGAACAGAGTGCGCTGATAATAATAGAGCCATGTCTGATACTGCGTCACAATTTGCAGAACATGAGGACGGAGAGCTTCATTCTGTGGGTGACGGCTCTGATCCAAGTAAACTGGACTCAGACATTTCAAATTTTAAATTTAAGCTTGAGAACCTCCGTGTATTACTAAGGGAGGTATTGGCGGCTCTGAATGATTGTAACACGGTTGTAATTCCAGAGAAAGTATGTAGGCTGGATAAATATTTTGCGGTACCGGCGTGTACTGACGTTTTTCCTATACCTAAAAGGCTTACAGAAATTGTTAACAAGGAGTGGGATAGACCCGGTGTGCCTTTTTCACCCCCTCCTATATTTAGAAAAATGTTTCCAATAGACGCCACCACACGGGACTTATGGCAGACGGTCCCTAAGGTGGAGGGAGCAGTTTCTACTCTGGCTAAGCGCACCACTATCCCAGTGGAGGATAGCTGTGCTTTTTCAGATCCAATGGATAAAAAGTTAGAGGGTTACCTTAAGAAAATGTTTGTTCAGCAAGGTTTTATATTACAACCCCTTGCATGCATTGCGCCTGTCACAGCTGCGGCGGCATTCTGGTTTGAGTCTCTGGAAGAGACCCTTAGCACAGCTCCATTGGATGAGATTATAAACAAGCTTAAAGTCCTTAAGCTAGCTAATTCATTTATTTCTGATGCCGTAGTACACTTAACCAAACTTACAGCTAAGAACTCCGGATTCGCCATTCAAGCGCGTAGAGCGCTGTGGCTTAAATCCTGGTCAGCTGATGTGACTTCTAAATCTAAATTGCTTAATATTCCTTTCAAAGGGCAGACATTATTCGGGCCCGGTTTGAAAGAAATTATCGCTGACATTACTGGAGGTAAGGGCCATGCCCTACCTCAAGACAGGGCCAAACCAAGGGCTAAACAGTCTAATTTTCGTGCCTTTCGTAACTTCAAGGCAGGAGCAGCATCAACTTCCTCCGCTCCAAGACAGGAAGGAACTGTTGCTCGCTACAGACAGGGCTGGAAACCTAACCAGTCCTGGAACAAGGGCAAGCAGGCCAGAAAACCTGCTGCTGCCCCTAAGACAGCATGAAGTGAGGGCCCCCGATCTGGAAACGGATCTAGTGGGGGACAGACTTTCTCTCTTCGCCCAGGCTTGGGCAAGAGATGTCCAGGATCCCTGGGCGTTGGAGATCATATCTCAGGGATATCTTCTGGACTTCAAAGCTTCTCCTCCACAAGGGAGATTTCATCTTTCAAGGTTATCAGCAAACCAGATAAAGAAAGAGGCGTTTCTACGCTGTGTACAAGATCTCTTACTAATGGGAGTGATCCACCCAGTTCCGCGGTCGGAACACGGACAAGGGTTTTATTCAAATCTGTTTGTGGTTCCAAAAAAAGAGGGAACCTTCAGACCAATCTTGGACTTAAAGATCCTAAACAAATTCCTAAGAGTTCCATCGTTCAAAATGGAAACTATTCGAACTATCCTACCCATGATCCAAGAGGGTCAGTACATGACCACAGTGGATTTAAAGGATGCCTACCTTCACATACCGATTCGCAAGGATCATTACCGGTATCTAAGGTTTGCCTTCCTAAACAGGCATTACCAGTTTGTAGCGCTTCCCTTCGGGTTAGCTACGGCTCCAAGAATCTTTACAAAGGTTCTGGGCTCTCTTCTGGCGGTACTAAGACCGCGAGGCATAGCGGTAGCTCCGTACCTAGACGACATTCTGATACAAGCGTCAAGTTTCCAAACTGCCGAGTCTCATACAGAGTTAGTTCTGGCATTTCTAAGGTCGCATGGGTGGAAGGTGAACGTAGAAAAGAGTTCTCTATTGCCACTCACAAGAGTTCCCTTCTTAGGGACTCTTATAGATTCTGTAGAAATGAAAATTTACCTGACGGAGGACAGGTTGTCAAAACTTCTAAATGCTTGCCGTGTCCTTCATTCCATTCAACACCCGTCAGTGGCTCAGTGCATGGAGGTAATCGGCTTAATGGTAGCGGCAATGGACATAGTACCTTTTGCGCGCCTGCATCTCAGACCGCTGCAATTGTGCATGCTAAGTCAGTGGAATGGGGATTACTCAGATTTGTCCCCTCTGCTAAATCTGGATCAAGAGACCAGAGATTCTCTTCTATGGTGGCTTTCTCGGCCACATCTGTCCAAGGGGATGCCCTTCCGCAGGCCAGATTTGATGATTGTAACAACAGACCCCAGCCTTCTAGGTTGGGGCGCAGATTGGAATTCCCTGAAGGCTCAGGGATCATGGACCCAGGAGGAGAGTCTCTTTCCAATAAACATTCTGGAATTAAGAGCAGTTCTCAATGCTCTTCTGGCTTGGCCTCAGATAGCAACTCTGAGGTTTATCAGGTTTCAGTCGGACAACATCACGACTGTGGCTTACATCAACCATCAGGGAGGAACAAGGAGTTCCCTAGCGATGATGGAAGTCTCAAAGATAATTCGCTGGGCAGAGTCTCACTCTTGCCACCTGTCAGCGATCCACATCCCAGGCGTGGAGAACTGGGAGGCAGATTTTCTAAGTCGCCAGACTTTTCATCCGGGGGAGTGGGAACTTCATCCGGAGGTGTTTGCCCAACTGCTTCATCATTGGGACAAACCAGATCTGGATCTCATGGCGTCTCGCCAGAACGCCAAGCTTCCTTGTTACGGATCCAGGTCCAGGGACCCGGGAGCGGTACTGATAGATGCTATGACAGATCCTTGGGTCTTCAACATGGCTTATGTGTTTCCACCCTTCCCGATGCTTCCTCGATTGATTGCCAGGATCAAACAGGAGAGAGCATCGATGATTCTAATAGCACCTGCGTGGCCACGCAGGACCTGGTATGCAGATCTAGTGGACATGTCGTCCTGTCCACCATGGTCTCTGCCTCTGAGACAGGACCTTCTGATTCAGGGTCCTTTCAAACATCCAAATCTAATTTCTCTGAGGCTGACTGCATGGAGATTGAACGCTTGATTCTATCAAAGCGGGGATTCTCGGAGTCAGTGATTGATACCTTAATACAGGCTAGGAAACCTGTTACCAGGAAAATTTACCATAAAATATGGCGTAAATACTTATATTGGTGCGAATCCAAGAGTTACTCATGGAGTAAGGTTAGGATTCCTAGGATATTGTCTTTTCTACAAGAAGGTTTAGAAAAGGGTTTATCTGCTAGTTCGTTAAAGGGACAGATCTCAGCTCTGTCTATCCTTTTACACAAACGTCTGGCAGACGTTCCAGACGTTCAGGCTTTTTGTCAGGCTTTGGCTAGGATTAAGCCTGTGTTTAAGACTGTTGCTCCGCCGTGGAGCTTAAACTTAGTTCTTAACGCTCTGCAAGGTGTTCCGTTTGAACCCCTTCATTCCATTGATATCAAGCTGTTATCTTGGAAAGTTCTGTTTTTAATGGCTATTTCCTCGGCTCGAAGAGTCTCTGAGTTATCGGCCTTACATTGTGATTCTCCTTATCTGATTTTTCATTCAGATAAGGTAGTTCTGCGTACTAAACCTGGGTTCTTACCTAAGGTAGTCACTAACAAGAATATCAATCAAGAGATTGTTGTTCCATCATTGTGCCCTAACCCTTCTTCAAAGAAGGAACGACTTCTGCACAATCTGGAAGTCGTCCGTGCCCTGAAATTTTATTTGCAGGCAACTAAAGATTTTCGTCAAACTTCTTCCCTGTTTGTCGTTTATTCTGGACAGAGGAGAGGTCAAAAAGCTTCGGCTACCTCTCTCTCTTTTTGGCTTCGTAGCATAATACGTTTAGCCTATGAGACTGCTGGACAGCAGCCTCCTGAAAGGATTACGGCTCATTCTACTAGAGCTGTGGCTTCCACTTGGGCCTTTAAGAATGAGGCTTCTGTTGAACAGATTTGCAAGGCTGCAACTTGGTCTTCACTTCACACTTTTTCAAAATTTTACAAATTTGACACTTTTGCTTCTTCGGAGGCTGTTTTTGGGAGAAAGGTTCTACAGGCAGTGGTTCCTTCCATGTAAATATCCTGCCTGTCCCTCCCGTCATCCGTGTACTTTTAGCTTTGGTATTGGTATCCCATAAGTAATGGATGACCCGTGGACTGACTACACTTAACAGGAGAAAATATAATTTATGCTTACCTGATAAATTCATTTCTCCTGTAGTGTAGTCAGTCCACGGCCCGCCCTGTTTTTACGGCAGGTCTAAATTTTAAATTAAACTCCAGTCACCACTGCACCCTATAGTTTTCTCCTTTCTCGCTTGGCTTCGGTCGAATGACTGGGTATGACGTAGAGGGGAGGAGCTATATAGCAGCTCTGCTTGGGTGATCCTCTTGCACTTCCTGTTAGGGAGGAGATATAATCCCATAAGTAATGGATGACCCGTGGACTGACTACACTACAGGAGAAATGAATTTATCAGGTAAGCATAAATTATATTTTTATAAACTACTACAAGGGTAATTGAAAAGGGTACGGCTGTGTTGCTTCCATTTTCAAGCTAGAAGGCATATATGATTTGAAAATATTTTTAAACTTATCTTTCTATATCTATGTTTTTTTCCCAGCAGTCAAGGGGTGTAAAACAGTTCTCTACTGCTATAGTGGTAAACTCATTGCTATGTCTATATCACTGGAAGTCGGTGGGTGTAAAACAGTTCAATATTTCCATAGTGATTAAAGGGACAGTCTAGTCAAAATTAATCTTTCATGATCCAGTGTGCAGAGGCTTAGATACAAGGTAATCACATAGGTAAAAAGTATATTAATATAACCGTGTTGGTTGTGCAAAACTGGAGAATAAAAGGATTATCTATCTTTTTAAACAATAACAATTCTGGTGTAGACTGTCCCTTTAACTCATTGATATCTCTGTATCATAGGCAGGCTTGCAGTAGCAATGCCTATTTTATTACGAACCTCACTGATCCTTCTTACTGATTCCTATTTACCTTATTTATTCCCCTTCCTCTCAGTGCAGTTCACTGCAAAAGAAAACTTGTTTTCTAAATGGTAAGACTAATTAGTGTCTCTGGAAGTGTGTATCTTAAAGTCTATGTGCACTATATGCTCCTTCTATTTTCATTTATAAGTTAGGAGTCTGGAGAAAAAACATTTATTTATTACACCTAAAAAATGTATTAGAGTGTATCAAATGTTTAGCATATAGTGACTCCAAAATGTATAATTTACTAGTAAACTAGGACTAGTAGTATTTTGGGATCATTTTCAACCCCTGTTTTTTATTTATTTATATATATATATATATATATATATATATATATATATATATATATATATATATATATATATATATATATATAGTTGTATGCAAAAGTTTAGGCACCCTTGACAATTTCCATGATTTTCATTTTTAAATAATTGGGTGTTTGAATCAGCAATTTCATTTTGATCTATCAAATAACTGAAGGACACAGTAATATTTCAGTAGTGAAATGAGGTTTATTGGATTAACATAAAATGTGCAAAAGATGGCTCCTCCCACTGAAGTCAATCGTGCTTTATTTAGTTTCTAATCAACGTTAGAATTTCTTTAGAAACATACATGTTCAGATATTTTCTAAAATCTAACAATGATTATTTATTATTTTTAAGACATATTTAATCTTACTCATGTAGGATGTTTTTAAAGCATATCTTTCAGTTTTGATCCTTCTGCTTTCAAGACAAAATTATTTTTTATATTTAGAGATTTGTATAAAAATTATTCTTAATTGATAATATTTTTTTGGGAAAAATCATATCTACTCAATAGATTATTTTTACACATTTTAGATAATATAATGTTTTTATTTTGACATATGGCATTGCAGGTCATATTTTTTAATGCTAAAATCTTATAATAGTACACTGTTACTTTAATAGCAGATATATTTTGTTTTGCGTTTAGAAATAAACTTTTTCTGCTAGAATTATTGAGAGGTCAGATGTAAAGGACTATGGTATTTTTATTTAATCATATAGCTATAAGAAATGCACATTTTGACTAATACACTTTCAATGTTTTTGTACATATGTGAGCGTATCTCTAAGTGATGTTAAAGTTTAGAATTGTGCTGCATTGTATATTAAAAAGTGTTTAAAACAACTGGAACTTTCATTCATGAAATTTGTAAATGACGCTTCTTTGATCAAATAATTATAATTTTGAGATTGTAAACATACCGCTGTTACTACGCACGCATCTCCGACTTTCTTTTACAGACCGATGATGAATCCATCTTCCTCCAATCGTTGCGTGCAACATCTTGCATAAAGCATGAGGGGCACGCAACGATTGGAGGATGCCGTATTCATCATCGGGCTGCAAAATTAAGTCGGAGATGTGGGCGGGGGAACGCCGGTATGTTTACAATCTCAAAATTAGAAGTATTTGATCAAAGAAGCGTCATTTACAAATTTCAAGAATGAAAGTTCTACTTTTTTAAGACACTGTTTAATTTACGGTGCAGAACAATCCAAAACTTTAGCATCGCTATAAATATGGTGGTTTCGTAATGTTTCAAACTACATGTACAGTGTAGTTAAATGTTCTTAAATGCAATTAAATGCATTTGTGGCATGTTGGATAATCAATGTTAAATTGCTCAGTTAATTTTTCAATATCATTAAAAGTTTTTATAAAAATATGCAAAATAATAGCTATAGTAAATGTGCATTATTCTAAAAAAAATATATTGTTAAAGGGAAAGTGTATTATATTCTGGAAAGTATTGTATACTTGAATATTAAATAGAAAATGTAAATAGAACATGATAAAATTACATAGGGTGGTTACTGACTTTAAACAGTTTCACCTAGATTACAAGTTTTGCATTCGTGTTTTAACGCTGAAAAAATGGTAATTTCAGAGTTAAAACAGCACCGCAGCCATTACAAGTCTATAGCTGTACCGCAAGCCTTTTAGCCTGTAACGCAACGTCAGTCTCGCACTCGTAAAAATTATGTTTTTTCATGGGACTTTTATAACGCAGCCATTACGAGTTTTGCGGTGAGGCTAAAAAGCTTGCGTTACAGCCTATACCAACAAGATCCGTTCCACAATCTGAAACCAGTAGTTATGAGATTTACGCAACAAAACTGTTGCATAAAACTCATAACTAAACTGTTACAAAGTACACTAACACCCATAAACTACCTATAAACCCCTAAACCGAGGCCCTCTCGCATCGCAAACACTACATTAAAGTTATTAACCCCTAATCTACTGCTCCCGACATCGCCACCACTAATAAAATGTATTAACTCCTGGGGGGGCGTGTCCGGACGGCAGCCATGATGGGCTGAATGTGGACTGTATCTGTAAAATAGATTGATATATATATACCTGTAAATATTTATCTTATTATTAACATATATTGATTCCTAAATAAACTGTTTGACAAATAATGGAGGACCCTCATAGAGTTTATTTCACAATTTATCTGTGTTGGTTTTAGTGGTACCACCATAGAGATTTAGTATATTATATTTAGTAGAAAGTAGAGATATTTTAAATTAATAGATAACCACAGTCTTAAGAGATAATCTGTTGTTTACCTATACATCGACTCTAAATATATAATTTAAATGATCTAATCCTGATCCCAGAGGTATTGCCGCTCACACAGATACCAAGACTGTGGAAATCAACCTAACTGAAGCGAATCTAGACGAAGACGAAGTGTTGGCCTAGTACTATCGGCCTTAAGATTCCCTCTCCATTAGAGTTGACTTTGTCAACCATTTGTGTACAATGGAGGAGAATTACGAGATCCTGCACCTCATGCTAATAAATATAACCCACAAGATGGATCTACAATTTGGCGAACTCTCTGAAATATTAAGACATGCTACCCAGAAGACGGAAATCAAGCAGCCTGCTAACTCGGGACCCTCTGCTGAACCATTACGCACTGAGCAGTTAGAGGCGGGAGTAAGTCTGAATCGGCCTGCGAGGTCTGCGGACATACACAAGACACCATTCCCAGTCAGTTCACTCACTTCGGGTGGTGTCACGCAGACATCCGCAGCTTTCACCCAAAGCCCTGAAGAGAAGCGGCACACCACCAGGCGGAGTACAGTGCCTTCACAAACCAGACCGTCTTCCCGCCCGGTCGGGGAAACTCCTCTGATATCTCTGGCATCTCATCGGAGACCCGTAACTGTTAGCCGCAACTGGATTAAGGATCCCTTGAACCCGGTCTCAACCTCTGACACCGATTTGGTAACTCTGCTCACAACCCTAGCGGTAATCGTACTTGCCTCCCCAGGTCCAAAGCTCCGCTCAATCTTCCTCAATCTGCAGGCCGCTCAGTCGGTGTTTCAGGCGGACCCAGGTCTGGAATTGGTTGACTATGCTGACTATGATTCTGTCGGAGCCCTGTGAACTCCAGTGGGTTCGAGCAGTTCACTGACTGGGCTATGTGGATTCTGTACACTTTCTAGATATAGGGTCAATTAAGCTTAAGTTGGGATGGTTTTAGGTAATACGCAAGGTCTCACTACATTTACTCTCATACCCATATCCCAGCACCTCAGTACACCCTCTCAACCAACATCATTGTACTGGAGCTTTCAGTATTATATAGCGCTATTTGTGCCTACTACAGCGCAAGAGTCCTGGACATTTTCCTATGAGAACTTCCAGTATATTTGGAGTGATACCACATCACTATTCTCTGTCTTACATCTCACTATGGGAGGCGCGCTCCTTCCCTGCAGTGGCAACGTGCCTCTCATTAGATGTTTATTACACTTAGCTGTTTTGCGATATATCTTGGACCCTAAAAGTCTGACCTTAGTAATTATGAACCACAGCCTAACAGGGATGCCCAGAACTCCTCTACAAAAGTTCAATTTAATATGAATGTCTTCTCTGAGATGTGTTGTCTATGGATGGTTACACGTAGCAATGTTAACTTAAATGTTCAAATGTATATACATTATGTTTTGTTATAATTTGTTATATTTTGGACCCTAACAGATTTAATCTAGTATTTGCACACTACTATTTAGCTAAGGTGATTAGAGTATGTTCTTTGAAGTTTAATTTAATACATATGCCTCGCATGGGTTATGCTGACTATGGATGATTGCAATTCAATGTATATGTTTTCACTTTTGGCCATTACACTAGAGAGATAACAACATTTAAGTAGCTCCCTTTAATGGCCATTATAGAGCACGCACAGCATATAGAGCAGTCAAATATCTTGTTCCAGGTGATTAAGATACTTACTTAGAGAGATACTAGCTACTGCAGCAGCCTTAATAATACTCTTGAAAACTTGATACAAACCTCCCACAAAACAGGACTTTTATCCCTTTTATCAGTACCCATGCTTTGGCAATTCTGCATAGCAGCTTATAGATGTTACCTTGCAAGATATCTCCCCTATTTTTAGTATGCTCGTTAACTATGTGCTTATAAAGATATACCGGGGATGCAACAGTAGTGGATGCCCTAACCCTCTTTATTTTATAACTTTTAACCCTCATCCTGAATCCCTTGCCAGGGTTACATTGTCACGCTGGCCTCGCAAACGTTTGCATAAGAGGATAAAGATCTGAGCCTCGAGCATGACCTAGCTAAGGGGCTGTACATACTCTCCCTTGCACCCCTTTTGGCTGCTTTTGGTTTTAGTGCACGCTTCAGTATAAGGCTTGAAAAATCGGTATACATTTAATGTAGCGAGTAATGTTCTGTTATTTGTAATCAATGTTATAAAATGTCTTACGCCGCTCTTTGATAGCTCCATGTATCGTTTAGCCTTTAAATATTATCTGCAGACTAGGTACAGGCATCATAATATTATTATTTAGTGATATAGATTGCATAGAAAGTTTTATGATAAGTCTCTCTGCTCCTATTCACATTTGACTTTGGTCCGGTGAGATGATAGCACCTGGCTCTTATGCATCTTCACTCAACCGTCTCTTATAACACTACCATAAAACCCTAAAAGCTCACACAGCACATTTTTATTTGTTAGCCTCTCCCCACTTCATTGGACAATAATTCTCGAATAAGGACCCTTATATCATGTAAACCCGTTAAAAGCTTTATTCACAGTAGCCAAGTTTAGCATTTTATAACACGAGACACAAATGGCCAGATTAAGCTTACTTTAAACTTCCAGCAGGGAGATATTGATTTATCCCCCCATCATCTATTTAATCACTGACTCACTTGAGGTCTATAACCCCTGTCGTATTTTGACATCCACTTCTGCTATTACACACCATCCCCTTCACTAGACAATTTTTATCTGGGCGATATGGTTACACCTTTATGTAGATTCCAGTGTTATGACACATATATTTACCACCCATTATATTCTCAGCTCCATTATTTTAGTACCTAATCTCCAGCTAATCTATTCCTGGCATACACTATGACCTCCTCCTACAATATGTGCTTTAGCTGCCCATCAGCCCATCTCAATTAGTCAATTAGTTTATTATTAGCTCAATAGAGACCACACTAATATCCATATCATAGAGATAATACTACACCCCCCTTAGCTCCCGGACACGCCCCCTCCCTCCCCCTCTTTTCTCTTAACCAGAGCGGCTTTGGTCCGCTGAATTCCCCCCCCCCCTTGAAATTAACCTGTGATACTATCCCCCTTCGCACCACAATACTCTCTGAATTGACAAACAGCCATATGATTTAAACAGTGAGTTGGGGACCATTCGTACCTGTATTAATTCTCGGTTATAAAAAGAGGTAACTCTAATATATGTTCCAGTTAGTTATCTTTACCATATGTAAGTTTTCCCTTTTCACTTTCAGCCATATATACTACACATCTTATCATTCATATCCCAGATGTACTCCTAATATTTTTGCCAGAACCTATGCTCTCATGGCTAGAACTACTGACCTGTTTTCCTGCACAGATCAAGCTCTCATTTGCAGCTACTTAGTATGGTTGAGAGTGGGATATTGCATTTACGGTTTATGTTATTAGTACCTTATAGATTTCAACTTAACCTACCTAATGCAATAGGATGGTAAAGATGCTCTCTCTTTCTTTGTTAAATTGGATAAGATTGATATCTGGACACATGTACTGATGCTGTATTATTGTTTAATACCTCAATAAAAAAAAATATAAAAAAAAAATAAATTATTATCTCCTATTCCACCGCTCCCCGACATCGTCACCACTATAATAAGTTATTAACCCCTAAACCGCCGCCCTCCCGCATCGCACACTATTTAAATATTATTTACCCCTAATCTGCCGTCCGCCCACACCGCCCCCACTATACTAAAGTTATTAACCACTATTTCGCCGCTCCCCAACACTGCCTCCACTATAATAAACCTATTAACCCCTTAACCGCAAGCCCCCACAACAACATATACTAAATGAAACTATTAACCCCTATACCGAAAAACCCCCACATCGCAATAAACTAATGTAAACTAGTAACCCCTAAACCTAACGCCCCCTAACTTTATATAAAAAAATTACAATTTCCCTATCTTAAATTAAATTGAAACTTACCTGTCAAATTTAAAAAAAATAAGTTTAAACTAACAATTAAACTAATATAACTAATAAACTAAAAATAAACTACCAATTAAAGAAAACTAAAATACACATTAAAAAAATCCTAACACTACTATAAAAATTACAAAGTATCTAATTACAAAAAATAAAAAATACTAAATTACAATAAATAACAAACACTAAATTACGAAAAATAACAAACAAAATTATCAAAAATAAAAAAGAATTACACCTAATCTAATAGCCCTATAAAAATAAAAAAGCTCACCCAAAATAAAAAACCCCTAGCCTACCATAAACTACCAATAGCCCTTAAAAGGGCCTTTTGTAGGGTATTGCCCTAAGTTAAACAGCTCTTTTACCTGTAAAAAAAATACAAAGACCCCCCAACAGTAAAACCCACCACCCAACCAACCACCCAAAATAAAAAAACCTAATTCTAACAAAAACCTAAGATACCCATTGCCCTGAAAATGGCATTTGTATGGTCATTGCCATTAAAAGGACATTTAGCTCTTTTACTTGCCCTTAAAAGGGCATTTGGCTCTTTTAAGAAATGCCCAACCCCCAATCTAAAAAAAATACCCACCCAAAAAAACCTTTAAAAAACCTAACACTAATCCCTCTTTATGTACTCACTGTTGCTGAAGTCCTGCTTGAAGGATCTTTTCTGGGCAATGGGTAGATTAGGTTTTTTAAATAGTTTTTTTTTATTTTGTGGGTTTGGGTGGGTGGGGGGTTGTAATGTTAGTGGGTCTTTGTATTTTTGTTTTGAAAAAGAGCTGATATCTTTAGGGCAATGCCCTACAAAAGGCCCTTTTAAGGGCTATTGGTAGTTTATTCTAGATTAGATTTCTTTTATTTTGGGGTGTTTTTTTAAAAAAATGGATATTAGAATAGGAATCATTTTTATTATTTTGGATAATTTGTTTGTTAGTTTGTGTAATTTTTTTTCGTTTTGGGGTGGGTTTTTATTTTTAGATTAGGGGTTGGGCATTTTTTAAAAGAGCTTAATGCCCTTTTAAGGGCAGGAAAAAGAGCTGAATGTCCTTTTCAGGGCAATGGGTAGATTAGGTTTTACTTTATTTTTATTTTGTGGGTTTGGGGGGTGGGGGTTTGTATACTGTTAGGGGGCGTTTGTTTTTCTTTTGTAGGAAAAGAGCTGTTATCTTTAGAACAATGCCCTACAAAAGGCCCTTTTAAGGACCCTTTGTAGTTTATTATAGATTAGGTTTTTTTTATTTTTGGGTGTTTGTTTTTTGTTTGTTTTTTTAAAAAAGGGTATTAGAATAGGAATAATTTTTATTGTTTTGGATAATTTCGTTTGTTATCTTTTGTTATTGTAGTTTTTTTGTTGTAATTTTAGTATTTTTTATTGTTTGTAATGGTAGGTTTTTTTATTTTTTGTATTGTTAGGTTTTAGTGTAAGGCAGCAAAGGTTTTATTTCACAGGTAAGTTTGTATTTATTTTAACTAGGTAGTATAACCATTTACTAACTAGTTTACCTAGTTAAAAAAAATACAAACTTACCTGTGAAATTAAAATAAAACCTAAGCTAGCTACAATATAACTATTAGTTATATTGTAGCTATCTTAGGTTTTATTTCACAGGTAAGTATGTATTTTTTAACTAGGTAAACTAGTTAGTAAATGGTTATACTACCTAGTTAAAATAAATACAAACTTACCTGTGAAATAAAACCTTTGCTGCCTTACACTAAAACCTAACATACAAAAAATAAAAAAACCTACCATTACAAACAATAAAAAATACTAAAATTACACAAAAAAACTACAATACAAAAGATAACAACGAAATTATCCAAAACAATAAAAATTATTCCTATTCTAATACCCTTTTTTAAAAAAACAAACAAAAAAAACAAACACCCAAAAATAAAAAAAACCTAATCTATAATAAACTACAAAGGGTCCTTAAAAGGGCCTTTTGTAGGGCATTGTTCTAAAGATAACAGCTCTTTTCCTACAAAAGAAAAACAAACGCCCCCTAACAGTATACAAACCCCCACCCCCCAAACCCACAAAATAAAAATAAAGTAAAACCTAATCTACCCATTGCCCTGAAAAGGACATTCAGCTCTTTTTCCTGCCCTTAAAAGGGCATTCAGCTCTTTTAAAAAATGCCCAACCCCTAATCTAAAAATAAAACCCACCCCAAAACGAAAAAAAATTACACAAACTAACAAACAAATTATCCAAAATAATAAAAATGATTCCTATTCTAATATCCATTTTTTTAAAAACACCCCAAAATAAAAGAAATCTAATCTAGAATAAACTACCAATAGCCCTTAAAAGGGCCTTTTGTAGGACATTGCCCTAAAGATATCAGCTCTTTTTCAAAACAAAAATACAAAGACCCACTAACATTACAACCCCCCACCCACCCAAACCCACAAAATAAAAAAAAACTATTTAAAAAACCTAATCTACCCATTGCCCAGAAAAGATCCTTCAAGCAGGACTTCAGCAACAGTGAGTACATAAAGAGGGATTAGTGTTAGGTTTTTTAAAGGTTTTTTTGGGTGGGTATTTTTTTTAGATTGGGGGTTGGGCATTTCTTAAAAGAGCCAAATGCCCTTTTAAGGGCAAGTAAAAGAGCTAAATGTCCTTTTAATGGCAATGACCATACAAATGCCATTTTCAGGGCAATGGGTATCTTAGGTTTTTGTTAGAATTAGGTTTTTTTATTTTGGGTGGTTGGTTGGGTGGTGGGTTTTACTGTTGGGGGGTCTTTGTATTTTTTTTACAGGTAAAAGAGCTGTTTAACTTAGGGCAATACCCTACAAAAGGCCCTTTTAAGGGCTATTGGTAGTTTATGGTAGGCTAGGGGTTTTTTATTTTGGGTGAGCTTTTTTATTTTTATAGGGCTATTAGATTAGGTGTAATTCTTTTTTATTTTTGATAATTTTGTTTGTTATTTTTCGTAATTTAGTGTTTTATTTATTGTAATTTAGTATTTTTTATTTTTTGTAATTAGATACTTTGTAATTTTTATAGTAGTGTTAGGATTTTTTTTAATGTGTATTTTAGTTTTCTTTAATTGGTAGTTTATTTTTAGTTTATTAGTTATATTAGTTTAATTGTTAGTTTAAACTTATTTTTTTTAAATTTGACAGGTAAGTTTCAATTTAATTTAAGATAGGGAAATTGTAATTTTGTTATATAAAGTTAGGGGGCGTTAGGTTTTAGGGGTTACTAGTTTACATTAGTTTATTGCGATCTGGGAGGCTTTCGGTATAGGGGTTAATAGTTTCATTTAGTATATGTTGTTGTGGGGCTTGCAGTTAAGGGGTTAATAGGTTTATTATAGTGGAGGCAGTGTTGGGGAGCGGCGGAATAGTGGTTAATAACTTTAGTATAGTGGGGGCGGTGTGGGCGGACGGCAGATTGGGGTAAATAATATTTAAATAGTGTGCGATGCGGGAGGGCGGCGGTTTAGGGGTTAATAACTTATTATAGTGGTGACGATGTCGGGGAGCGGTGGAATAGGAGATAATAATTTTTTTTTTTTTTATATTTTTTTTATTGAGGTATTAAACAATTATACAGCATCAGTACATATGTCCAGATATCAATCAAATTTAACAAAAAGAGAGCATCTTTACCATCCTACTGCATTAGGTAGGTTAAGTTGAAATCTATAAGGTACTAATAACATAAACCATGAATGCAATATCCCACACTCAACCATACTAAGTAGCTGCAAATGAGAGCTTGATCTGTACAGGATAACAATTCAGCAGTTCTAGCCATAAGAGTATAGGTTCTGGCTAAAGTTTTAGGAGTATATCTGGGATATGAATTATAAAATGTATAGTATATATGGCTAAAAGTGAAAAGTGAAAACTTACATATGGTAAAGATAACTAACTGGAACATATATTAGAGTTACCTCTTTTTATAACCTAGAGTTAATACAGGTACGAATGGTCCCCAACTCACTGTTTAAATCACATGGCAGTTTATCTATTCAGGGAGAATTGTGGTGCGAAGGGGGATGGTATCACAGGTTAATTTTAAGGGGGGGGGATTCAGCGGACCAGAGCCGCTCTGGTTAAGAGAAAAGAGAGGGAGGAGGGGGCGTGTCCGGAGTTAAAGGGGGTGTAGTATTATCTCTATGATATGGATATTAGTGTGGTCCCTATTGAGCTAATAATAAACTAAATTGAGATGGGCTGATGGGCAGCTAAAGCACATAGTGTATGAGGGGGTCATAGTGTAGGCCAGGAGTAGATTGGCTGGAGATTAGGTACTAAAATAATGGAGCTGAGAATATAGTGGGTGGTAAATATATGTGTCATACCACTGGAATCTACATAGAAGTGTAACCATATAGACCAGATAAAAATTGTCTAGTGAGGGTGATGGTATGTAATAGCAGAAGTGGATGTCGAAATACTGTGAAGGGGTTATATACCTCAAGTGAGTCGGTGATTAAGTAAGTGATGGGGGGATGAATCAATATCTCCCTACTGAAAATTTAAAGTAAGCTTAAGCTGGTCATTTGTGTCTCGTGTTATAAAATGCTAAACTTGGCTACTGTAAATAAAGATTTTAACAGGTTTACATGATAAAAGGGACCTTATTCGAGAATTATTGTCCAATGAAGTGGGGAGAGGCTAACAATAAAATTGTGCTGTGTGAGCTTTTGGGGTTTTATGGTAGTGTTATAAAAGACGGTTGAGTGAAGAAGCATAGGAGCCAGGTACTACCATCTCAACGGACCAAGGTCAAATGTGAATAGGAGCAGAGAGACTTATCATAAAACTTTCTATGTAATCTATATCACTTAATAATATTATGTTGCCTGTACCTAGTCTGCAGGTAATATTTAAAGGCTAAACAATACATGGACTATCAAAGAGCAGCGTAAGACAGTTTATAACATTGAAAGCAAACAACAGAACATTACTCGCTACATGAAATGTATACCGGTTTTTCAGGCCTTAAACTGGAGCATGCACTAAAACCAAAAGCAACCGAAAAAGGTGCAAGGGAAGTTATGTACAGTCCCTTAGCTAGGTCATGCTCGAGGCTCAGATCTTTATCCTCTTATACAAACGTTTGCGAGGCCAACATAACAATATAACCCTGGTAAGGGATTCAGGATGAGGGTTAAAAGTTATAAGATAAAGAGGGTTAGGGCATCCACTACTGTTGCATCCCCGGTATATCTTTATAAGCACATAGTTAACGAACCTACCAAAGATAGGGAGATATCTTGCAAGGTAACATCTATAAGCTGCTATGTAGAGTTGCCAAGGTATGGGTACTGATAAAAGGGCTAAAAGTCCTGTTTTGTAGGAGGTTAGTATCAAGTTTTCAAGAGTATTATTAAGGCTGCTGCAGTAGCTAGTATCTCTCTAAGTAAGTATCTTAATCACCTGGAATAAGATATGATGTTTACTGTTCTGTAATGGCCATTAAAGGGAGCTACTTATATGTTGTTATCTCTCTAGTGCAATGGCCAAAAGTGAAAACATATACATTGAATTGCATCCATCCTAGTCAGCACAACCCATGTGAGGCATATGTATTAAATTGTACTTCGAAGAACATACTCTTATCACCTTAGCTAAATAATAGTGTGCAGATACTAGGTTATCTGTTAGGATCCAAAATATAGCAAATCACAACAAAACATAATGCATATACATTTGAGCATTTAAATTAACATTTCTACGCGTAACTATCCATAGACAACACATCTCAGAAAAGATATTCATATTAAGTTGAACTTTGGTAGAGAGTTCTGGGATCCCTGTTAGGCTATGGTTCATAATTACTAAGGTCTAACTTTTAGGGTCCAAGATATATCGCAAAACAGCTAAGTGTAATAAACATCTAATGAGAGGCACGCTACCACTGCAGGGAAGGAGCGCGCCTCCCATAGTGAGATGTAAGACAGAGATAGTGATGAGGTATCGCTCCAAATATACTGGAAGTTCTCATGGGAAAATGTCCAGGACTCTTGCGCTGTAATAGGCATAGATAGCGCTATATAACACTGAAAGCTCCAATACATCGATGTTAGTTGAGAGGGTGTACTGCGGTGATGGGATATGGGTATGAGAGTAAATGTAGTGAGACCTTGCATATTACCTAAAACCATCCTAACTTAAGGTTAATTGACACTATATCTGTAGAGTGTACAGAGTCTACATAGCCCGGTCAGTGAACTGCTCTAACCCACAGGAGTTCACAGGGCTTCGACAGAAACACAGTCATAGTCAACCAATTCCAGACCTGGGCCCGCCTGAATCTACTGACTGAGCGGCCTGCAGATTGAGGAAGATTGAGCGGAGCTTTGGACCTGGGGAGGCAAATACGATGACCGCTAGGGTTGTGAGCAGAGTTACCAAATCGGTGTCAGAGGTCAAGACTGGGTTCAAGAGATCTAATCCAGTTGCGGCTAACAATTACAGGTCTCCGATGAGATGCCAGAGAAAGCAGAGGAGTTTCCCCAACCGGGCTGGTTTGTGAAGGTACTGTACTCCGTCTGGTGATGTGCCGCTTCTCTCAGGGCTTTGGGTGAAAGCTGCGGATGTCTGCGTGACCACCCGAAGTGAGTGAACTGACTGGGAATGTGTCTTGTGTATGTCCGCAGACCTCGCAGGCCGATTCAGACTTACTCCCGCCTCTAACTGCTCAGTGCGTAATGGTTCAGCAGAGGGTCCCGAGTTAGCAGGCTGCTTGATTTCCGTCTTCTGGGTAGCATGTCTTAATATTTCAGAGAGTTCGCCAAATTGTAGATCCATCTTGTGGGTTATATTTATTAGCATGAGGTGCAGGATCTCGTAATTCTCCTCCATTGTACACAAATGGTTGACGAAGTCAACTCTAATGGAGAGGGAATCTTAAGGCCGATAGTTCTAGGCCAACACTTCGTCTTCGTCTAGATTCGCTTCAGTTAGGTTGATTTCCACAGTCTTGGTATCTGTGTAGCGGAATACCTCTGGGATCAGGATTAGATCATTTAAATTATATATTTAGAGTCGATGTATAGGTAAACAACAGATTATCTCTTAAGACTGTGGTTATCTATTAATTTAAAATATCTCTACTTTCTACTAAATATAATATACTAAATCTCTATGGTGGTACCACTAAAACCAACACAGATAAATTGTGAAATAAACTCTATGAGGGTCCTCCATTATTTGTCAAACAGTTTATTTAGGAATCAATATATGTTAATAATAAGATAAATATTTACAGGTATATATATATCAATCTATTTTACAGATACAGTCCACATTCAGCCCATCATGGCTGCCGTCCGGACATGCCCCCCCAGGAGTTAATACATTTTATTAGTGGTGGCGATGTCGGGAGCAGTAGATTAGGGGTTAATAACTTTAATGTAGTGTTTGCGATGCGAGAGGGCCTCGGTTTAGGGGTTTATAGGTAGTTTATGGGTGTTAGTGTACTTTGTAACAGTTTAGTTATGAGTTTTATGCAACAGTTTTGTTGCGTAAATCTCATAACTACTGGTTTCAGATTGTGGAACGGATCTTGTTGGTATAGGCTGTAACGCAAGCTTTTTAGCCTCACCGCAAAACTCGTAATGGCTGCGTTATAAAAGTCCCATGAAAAAAACGTAATTTTTACAAGTGCGAGACTGACGTTGCGTTACAGGCTAAAAGGCTTGCGGTACAGCTATAGACTTGTAATGGCTGCAGTGCTGTTTTAACTCTGAAATGACCATTTTTTCAGCGTTAAAACACGAATGCAAAACTTGTAATCTAGGTGAAACTGTTTAAGTCAGTAACCACACTATGTAATTTTATCATGTTCTATTTACATTTTCTATTTAATATTCAAGTATACAATACTTTCCAGAATATAATACACTTTCCCTTTAACAATATATTTTTTTAGAATAATGCACATTTACTATAGCTATTATTTTGCATATTTTTATAAAAACTTTTAATGATATTGAAAAATTAACTGAGCAATTTAACATTGATTATCCAATATGCCACAAATGTATTTAATTGCATTTAAGAACATTTAACTACACTGTACATGTAGTTTGAAACATTAAGAAACCACCATATTTATAGCGATGCTAAAGTTTTGGATTGTTCTGCACCGTAAATTAAAGAGTGTCTTAAAAAAGTGGAACTTTCATTCTTGAAATTTGTAAATGACGCTTCTTTGATCAAATACTTCTAATTTTGAGATTGTAAACATACCGTCGTTCCCCCGCCCACATCTCCGACTTAATTTTGCAGCCCGATGAAATCCGGCATCCTCCAATTGCGTGCCCCTCATGCTTTATGCAAGATGTTGCACGCAACGATTGGAGGAAGGTGGATTCATCATCGGTCTGTAAAACAAAGTCGGAGATGCGTACGTAGTAACAGCGGTATGTTTACAATCTCAAAATTATAATTATTTGATCAAAGAAGCGTCAGTTACAAATTTCATGAATGAAAGTTCCAATTGTTTTAAACACTTTTTAATATACGATGCAGTACAATTCTAAACTTTAACATCACTTAGAGATACGCTCACATATGTACAAAAACATTGAAAGGGTATTATCAAAATGTGCATTTCTTATAGCTATATGATTAAATAAAAATACTGTAGTCCTTTACATCTGACCTCTCAATAATTCTAGCAGAAAAAGTTTATTTCTAAACGCAAAACAAAATATATCTGCTATTAAAGTAACAGTGTACTATTATAAGATTTTAGCATTAAAAAATATGATCTGCAATGCCATAGGTGAAAATAAAAACATTATATTATCTAAAATGTGTAAAAATAATCTATTGAGTAGATATGATTTTTCCAAAAAATTATTATCAATTAAGAATAATTTTTATAAAAATTTCTAAATATAAAAAATATTTTGTCTTGAAAGCAGAAGGATCAAAACTGAAAGATATGCTTTAAAAACATCCAACATGAGTAAGATTAAATATAATAATAATAATCATTGTTAGATTTTAGAAAATATCTGAACATGTATGTTTCTAAAGAAATTCTAACGTTGATTGGAAATTAAATAAAGCACGATTGACTTCAGTGGGAGGAGCCATCTTTTGCACATTTTATGTTAATCCAATAAACCTCATTTCACTACTGAAATATTACTGTGTCCTTCAGTTATTTGATAGATCAAAATGAAATTGCTGATTCAAACACCCAATTATTTAAAATGAAAATCATGGAAATTGTCAAGGGTGCCTAAACTTTTGCATACAACTATATATATATATATATATTATATATATATATATATATATATATATATATATATATAATATATATCTATAAATAAATAAAAAACAGGGGTTGAAAATGATCCCAAAATACTACTAGTCCTAGTTTACTAGTAAATTATACATTTTGGAGTCAACTATATGCTAAACATTTGATACACTCTAATACATTTTTTAGGTGTAATAAATAAATGTTTTTTCTCCAGACTCCTAACTTATAAATGAAAATAGAAAGGAGCATATAGTGCACATAGACTTTAAGATACACACTTCCAGAGACACTAATTAGTCTTACCATTTAGAAAACAAGTTTTTCTTTTGCAGTGAACTGCACTGAGAGGAAGGGGAATAAATAAGGTAAATAGGAATCAGTAAGAAGGATCAGTGAGGTTCGTAATAAAATAGGCATTGCTACTGCAAGCCTGCCTATGATACAGAGATATCAATGAGTTAAAGGGACAGTCTACACCAGAATTGTTATTGTTTAAAAAGATAGATAATCCTTTTATTCTCCAGTTTTGCACAACCAACACGGTTATATTAATATAC
>NW_026511006.1:0-20977 GCF_027579735.1 Bombina bombina | reverse complement strand
TCCAACCTACACAATTTCTCTGGTATTGCAACTGTGTTACAATCATTCAGAGCCGCTAACACCTCCCCTAGTAATACACGGAGGTTTTCCAGTTTAAATTTAAAATTTGAAATATCTGAATCCAGTCTGTTTGGATCAGAACCGTCACCCGCAGAATGAAGCTCTCCGTCCTCATGTTCTGCAAATTGTGACGCAGTGTCTGACATGGCCCTAATATTATCAGCGCACTCTGTTCTCACCCCAGAGTGATCACGCTTACCTCTTAGTTCTGGTAATTTAGCCAAAACTTCAGTCATAACAGTAGCCATATTTATTTATTTATATTATTTTATTTATTTATAAAATATTTTACCAGGAAGGATACATTGAGATTTCTCTCGTTTTCAAGTATGTCCTGGGATCACAAAACATTGCATTGATACAATAGGGTACAATAAAATACAAAAACAATAATAAAAATACACATTATATGCAAACATTTAACATAGAGCAGGTATGAAATATTTATCCATGACAGGAGCATTCTGTTTTGAGATATGTATAGAGGGATCTCTTAAAGGATTTTAGGCTTGGGGAAGTTTTTAAAGTGTGAGGGAGGTCATTCCATAATTGTGGCGCTCTGTAGGAAAAGGAGGATCGAGCTGCTTTTTTTTTGTATTGAGGCAAGCTAAATAATGTGCTGTTATTGGATCGGAGGTTATAGGAGGTGGGAATAGCAGGGGAGAGCATTCTGCTCAGGTAGGGTGGGAGCTTCCCAGAAAGGCTCTTAAAGACAAGGCAGGAAAGATGGAGGGTGCGTCTGGATTCTAGCGACAGCCAGTTTAGTTCTTTTAGCATGTCACAATGGTGGGTCCTGTAGTTACATTGTAGCACAAAGCGGCAGAGCGAGTTATATAACGTATTTAGTTTATTAAGGTGAGTTTGCGGAGCAGGTGCATATACTATGTCCCCATAATCCAAGATAGGCATCAGCATTTGCTGTACAATCTTTTCCTTTACTGTAGGGCTGAGGCAAGATTTGTTTCTGTACAGGGCACCTAGTTTTGGATAAAGTTTAGAGGCAATTTTTTCTATGTGGAGTCCAAAAGATAGATTGGGGTCTAACAACATACCTAAGTATTTAAAAGAGTGGACTGCGGTCAGCGTGCAATTGGATTTTGTTTTGATGCGAAGATGGGAATTTTGTAATTTATGTATTTTAGGTCCCATTCCAAAGATCATTGTGACCGTTTTGTCAGTGTTTAGGAAGAGTTTGTTTTTCGAGATCCACTTTTCTACCTCTGTGAACTGGTCTTGGAGCACTGTTTCAAGCTGCAGCAGATCAGATTTGTTTGCATAGATTACCGTGTCGTCTGCGTACATGTGTACAGTTGAGGATTTGCAGACATTAGGCAAATCATTTATAAATAATGTGAATAGTAGGGGGCCGAGAATGGAACCTTGGGGAACACCACACGTGACTGGGAGAGGGAGGGAGTCAATGTTAGAGACAGAGACATATTGTGATCGATCCGATACATATGATTTAAACCAGGTTAACGGGTGATCAGCAATACCAGAGTTTTTTAGTTTGAGAAGTAGTAGGTCATGGTCCACTGTGTCAAAAGCCTTTGCAAAATCAAGGAAAATAGCTCCAGTTAGGTCTCCTTGTTCCATGGCAGTTTGGATGTCGTTGCAAACTTTTAGGAGGGCAGTTGTAGTGGAGTGATTCGGTCTGAAACCTGATTGATCAGGGGTCAGATAGTTAGAAAGTTGGTAATACTCGCATAATTGCGTATGGACGCATTTTTCTAGGATTTTTGACAATACAGGGAGCAGTGATATAGGACGATAGTTAGAAACCAAGGTTAACTCCCCACTTTTATGAATAGGCACTACTCTTGCAGTTTTCCAGAGTTTGGGTATGTATCCAGACACCAAGGATTCGTTAATTAGGGTTGCAACAGGCTTAGCAATTGCCGGCGCACTGAGCTTCAACAGCATTGCTGGGATTTGATCAGGTCCTGACTGGTTTTTCATTTTTAGATTATCGAGGTGTTTCTTAATGACATTGAAGGGTACAGGTCTAAAATTGAACTTTTCTATATTGGGTCTTTGCTGTTTTAGTGGGGCCTGATCCACATTTGTAGCTTCAGGATGCGTGCCATTTATTAGTTTGTCAATCAGGGTGGTGGAGCATCCTACAAAATAATTGTTAAAGGCATTTGCTACTTCTAAGGGGAGTTGCAGGTTTTGGTTATCCACATTGACAGTAGAGGGTTGGGAGTGGATTGGTGGATTTTGTAAGTTATTTATGAGTTTCCAAAACTTTCTAGGGTTACATATATTATTGTTCAGATTTTCACAGAAATATTGCGCCTTAGCCAATTTTGTTTGTTTAGTACATATATTTCGCCATTTTCTATATACACAGTGATCATTCATAGAGCCAGTATGCTTGAACTTTGACCACAATGAATCCCGAAATTGGTACATTTGAATGAGGTCAGCTGTGATCCAATTCAAGTGTGCTCCTTTTACTCTCACCTTACGCAGCGGTGCATGTAAATTCCAAACTTGTAGGAGTTCAGACTGAAAGAATTCAACTGCAGAGTCTAGATCTGGGATTAGGTTTAATCTGTGCCAGGGGAGGTTCTTGATGTCATTTAGAAATGATTGAAGATTAAATTTTTTGAAGGACCTGGTGATTGTAACCTTGGGAGAGGATTTAGTTGCCTTTATTTTGCGCACGCAGTACACTAAGCAGTGGTCACTGAAATTGTTAGGGAGAACACCTGCCTCCTGGATTCGGTTGGGAGAAGTGGAGAGAATCCAGTCGAGCAGGGTATGATTATGGCTTTTGATGTTTATGCGAGTTGGGGAGGAGATTAATTGCGTTAGATGCAAAGATTTAAACAGCGAGCGACAACTGTTATTTTTTGGATTCAGCCAATCGATGTTAAAATCTCCAAAAACCAAAATTTCACTTTTTGGGTTTTGAGTTATGGATTCACTAAGGAGCTGTGCTATGTCCGAAATGGAATGCACAGGGGAGCTTGGTGGGCGGTAGATTCCTGCAACAATGATTGATTTACTGCACGGGATCTCAATTTTGCCAGAAAGGAAATCAAAGGTGATTTGTAATGGCCGCCCAGATGTACTCGGCGCTACAATATCACGCACCTCCCGAGCGGGAGATGCAGGTACTGACACGTGAGGCGAGTTAGTCGGCATAACTCTCCCCTCGTTGTTTGGTGAAATATGTTCAATTTGTACAGATTGACTTTTATTTAAAGTAGCATCAATACAGTTAGTACATAAATTTCTATTGGGCTCCACTTTGGCTTTAGCACATATAGCACAGATATCTTCCTCTGAATCAGACATGTTTAACACACTAGCAAATAAACTAGCAACTTGGAAATACCTTTCATGTAATTTACTATAATATGAAAACGTACTGTGCCTATAAGAAGCACAGAAAAAGTTATGACAGTTGAAAATTGATAAACTGAAAAGTTATAGCATCAAATCTTTGTAAAAAACACACTTTTAGCAAAGGATTGCTCCCATTAGCAAAGAATAACTAACCCTGATAGCAGAAAAAAAATACAGAAATAAACGTTTTTTATCACAGTCAACTACAATCTCACAGCTCTGCTGTGAGTGATTACCTCCCTCAAAACAAGTTTTGAAGACCCCTGAGTTCTGTAGAGATGAACCGGATCATGCAGGGAAGACAATAAACTTCTGACTGAATTTTTTGATGCGTAGCAAAAGCGCCAAAAAAGGCCCCTCCCCCTCATACACAACAGTGAGAGAGATCAGTAAACTGTCATAAATTAAATAAAAACGACTGCCAAGTGGAAAAATAGTGCCCAAAACATTTTTTCACCCAGTACCTCAGAAAATTAAACGATTTTACATGCCAGCAAAAAACGTTTAACATAAATAAATTAAGTGTTATTAAAAAGCCTGTTGCTAGTCCCTGCAAAATAGGCTAAAGTCTTATGCATACAGTATAATTCCAGTGAAGTGCCATTCCCCAGAATACTGAAGTGTAAAATATACATACATGACAGCCTGATACCAGTTGCTGCTACTGCATTTAAGGCTGAGTTTACATTATATCGGTATGGCAGAATTTTCTCATCAATTCCATTGTCAGAAAATAATAAGCTGCTACATACCTCTTGCAGATTAATCTGCCCGCTGTCCCCTGATCTGAAGTTTACCTCTCCTCAGATGGCCGAGAAACAGCAATATGATCTTAACTACGCCGGCTAAAATCATAGAAAAAACTCAGGTAGATTCTTCTTCAAATTCTACCAGAGAAAGAATAACACACTCCGGTGCTATTATAAAATAACAAACTTTTGATTGAAGGTATAAAACTAAGTATAATCACCACAGTCCTCTCACACATCCTATCTATTCGTTGGGTGCAAGAGAATGACTGGAGGTGACGTAGAGGGGAGGAGCTATATAGCAGCTCTGCTGGGTGAATCCTCTTGCACTTCCTGTTGGGGAGGAGTTAATATCCCAGAAGTAATGATGACCCGTGGACTGACCACACTTAACAGGAGAAATAAGGCCTCTAGAATGGGATTCAAGGGCCCCTTCGTAGACGCCTTACGTAGTATATATTCCACTCCCACGGCTGCGGTGAGGGCCATGGGACATCATTCTAGAACCATAGACATAAGAAACGGGACGAGACAGGGTTGCCCACTCTCCCCGCTACTATTTGCCTTGTGCATGGAACCGCTAGCGGCTAATATTAGACACACGTCTGAGATAACCGGACTCAAAATTAAAGACACTGACTATAAGATCTCTCTGTTTGCAGATGACGTCATACTAACATTGACTAAGCCCCTGACATCCCTTACAGGTTTATATGATATTCTCCAGAGGTTCTCCCTAGTATCGGGCTATAAGATAAATATGGAAAAAAGTGAGGCAATGGCCATAGCTTTGCCAGCCCACACGAAAAAATTAATTGAATTAAACTTTTCATTCTCCTGGGTAAAGTCACATGTTAAATATCTAGGTATCAAGCTATCAACACAATATACTGACTTGTATAAGATAAATTATCTTCCCCTATATAAAGAGCTACGGGCAGATATCACTAAATGGAGACTATTAAACTTTTCCTGGTACGGCAGAATATCTGCCAAAAAAATGAACTTCCTGCCTAGGATCCTGTACCTGTTTCGGACTCTACCTGTCCCAATCCAAAAGTCTGATCTTAAAACCCTACAGTCAGAGATCAACCTCTTTATAAATGGCAAGAAACAGGTGAGAATCCCTCATACAACATTGACGAGACATAGGCAGTTAGGGGGTGTAGGGGTACCTAACTTACTGGACTATTATGAGGCAGCTAGATTAGCCCAAAATGCTTTGCTGAGCTCTCCAGTAAAAGATGTGGTGTGGAAGGTACTGGAGACAGAAATAGGTAACCTGGATTCACCAGATGACCTGATTTGGGACAGATCACAATACCAACGCCAAATTAAGCAATGCTCCCCCATCACCACACTTTCACTTAATCATTGGAAGACAGTGGCACTTAGGAAGGGTGGGATGCCAGAATTTTCCTCCAAGATGCCAATTAAATATCTTATCCCGACTGAATACCGAAAACAGCTAGATAAATGGGAAAACAAAGGTCTTTACAGGGTGGGAGACCTCTTAATAAATGGCAAACCACTGACTTTCAATCAGACACAAGATAAACTAATGCCTTATCCCCTTAAGTGGTATTTATATCTACAAATCATGTCTGCCCTGAATAAATTCTTACCAAACATTAGTAAACAACCCAGCACTACACTGGAGAGGCTCTGCAGCATCCCGGTAAGACCTAAACAATCGATCTCACAGCTATATTTAACACTGCAGGCTTCGAGGGAGAGCACTAGAACACCCACTATGCTTAGATGGGAGGCAGACACAAACACGACAATGGAGATAGCAGAGTGGCAGGATTTATTTAATTCCTCTTGCAAAGGATTAATTAGTGCTGACTTACGAGAAAATAGCCTCAAAGTCATCTTTCGATGGTATTTAACACCACTTAGAACATCCCACTACACAAAGGGTGGGAACAGTAACTGTTACAAGGGATGTAACTCAACCGGAACTTATATACACATGTGGTGGGAATGCCCCAGAGTAGCACACATCTGGACCAAACTCTCAGCTCACCTGAGTTTTCTTTTAGAAGAGCAAATACTGTTAACTATATCTCAGGGATTATTAAATGCTCCATTACCAAATTTTAATAAACATGTTAATACTCTCATTAGAATACTATGCACGGTCACGAGGGTTAGTATCGCTAGACACTGGAGGGAGGGAGTACCGACATGGCATGAAATACAAGAAAGATTTAAAATGACATACTCCTTACATGAAACGGCAGCAATGATATTGGGCACGGTTGACACATTTTACAAAGTCTGGTTTTACTGGATTCTGCATCAGACTTAGCCTATTTCACTTGGATGCCACAAATGCGGATGATAGTACAATCAGGAGGCATGCTAGTCTATACATGAAGTAGCTGAGGATGTCAGAATAGGCCAGGTAATGATGGTCCTCCATCAGTGGTGAAGAGAGACACACTAGAAGAATTAGTCATAAGAGATTATATTGATACTTGATTAATAGATCCTAAAAGACCAAATGCTAGGTTTGTTTGTTCAGTTATTTTTTGTTCGATTAATTTCATTTTTTCTTAGTATAAAGAAAATGAGGTATATGCTGAATGTCTTTCATGGGAAATATATCAGGTATGAGATATCAGTTTCAAAAACTTACTATATATATAGGATATCAGTGACAGACTTGTAAACTTGAAAACGAAATGCACTAAATTTTGTTTGTCAATGCCTGAAAAGACGATTTTGTAAACCATTGTATGAAACATGTGTTATGTTGGAAAATGTTATCTCAATAAAAACAATTTTAACATAAAAATGAGGCCTCTGTTGAACAGATTTGCAAGGCCGCGACTTGGTCTTCGCTTCACACTTTTTCAAAATTTTACAAATTTGACACTTTTGCTTCGTCGGAGGCTATTTTTGGGAGAAAGGTACTTCAGGCAGTAGTTCCTTCTGTTTAATGTCCCTGCCTTGTCCCTCCCTTCATCCGTGTACTTTAGCTTTGGTATTGGTATTCCATAAGTAATGGATGACCCGTGGACTGACTACACTTAACAGGAGAAAACATAATTTATGCTTACCTGATAAATTCCTTTCTCCTGTAGTGTAGTCAGTCCACGGCCCGCCCTGTTTTTATGGCAGGTCTAAATTTTAATTAAACTCCAGTCACCACTGTACCCTATGGTTCCTCCTTTCTCGTCTGCTTTGGTCGAATGACTGAGTATGATATGTGAGGGGAGGAGCTATATAGCAGCTCTGCTGGGTAATTCTCTTGCAGTTTCCTGTTAGGAAGAGATATATTCCATAAGTAATGGATGACCCGTGGACTGACTACACTACAGGAGAAAGGAATTTATCAGGTAAGCATAAATTATGTTTTTCTCATACAAGTACCAATAAGCTGCTTGTTTGCTGCCTTCTATCTTTAAAGAACACAACTCTTTACAATTGTGTAAAACATACAAAGGCTACATTTCATCTGTTTTATTCACTTTATTTTGATTCTGTAAAGTGTTATAAAAAGAACTTATACTAAGTAAATCAGCTATCTCCCTTGGCAATAACCTTTTGTATAAGCCTGTTTCACTTAAGGTTCTTTGGGAATAGCCACATTATACAAGCTTATAACAGTAACAAACAGTTATAAACAAGTAGAGTCAGTAACAGAAGACACTCACAATTATAAGCAGGTAGAGTCAGTAACAGAAGACACAGTTATACACAAGTAGAGTCAGGAACAGAAGACACACAGTTATAAACAAGTAGAGTCAGTAACAGAAGACACACACAGTTATAAACAAGAAGAGTCAGGAACAGAAGACACACACAGTTATAAAAAAAGTAGCCAGTAAAAGAAGAGACACACAGCTATAAACAAGTAGATTCAGTAACAGAAGACACACACAGTTATAAACAAGTAGAGTCAGTAACAGAAGACACACAGCTATAAACAAGTATCCAGTAACAGAAGACTCACACAGTTATAAACAAGTAGAGTCAGTAACAGAAGACACACAGCTATAAACAAGTATCCAGTAACAGAAGACTCACACAGTTATAAACAAGTAGAGTCAGTAACAGAAGACACACACAGTTATAAACAAGTAGAGTCAGTAACAGAAGACACACAGCTATAAACAAGTATAGTCAGTAACAGAAGACACACACAATTATAAACAAGTAGAGTCAGTAACAGAAGACACACAGTTATAAACAGGTATAGTCAGTAACAGTTATAAACAAGTTGAGTCAGGAACAGAAGACACACAGTTATACACAAGTAGAGTCAGGAACAGAAGACACACAGTTATCAACAAGTAGAGTCAGGAACAGAATTCACACAGTTATAAACAAGAAAAGTCAGGAACAGAAGACACACACAGTTATAAAAAAAGTAGCCACTAAAAGAAGAGACACACAGCTATAAACAAGTAGATTCAGTAACAGAAGACACTCACAGTTATAATTAAGTAGTCAGTAACATAAGACACAGCTATAAAGAAGTAGAGTCAGGAACAGAAGATACACACAGTAATAAACAAGTAGAGTCAGCAACAGAAGACACATAGTTATAAACAAGTAGAGTCAGTAACAGAATACACACAGCTATAAACAAGTAGAGTCAGTAACAGAAGACACACAGCTATAAACAAGTATCCAGTAACAGAAAACTCATACAGTTATAAACAAGTAGAGTCAGTAACAGAAGACACACACAGTTATAAACAAGTAGAGTCAGTAACGGAAGACACACAGTTATAAACAAGTAAAGTCAGTAACAGACAGGTATAAACAAGTAGAGTCAGTAACAGAAGACACTCACAGTTATAAGCAGGTAGAGTCAGGAACAGAAGACACACAGATATAAACAAGTAGAGTCAGGAACATAAGACACACAGTTATAAACAAGTAGAGTCAGTAACAGAAGACACTCACAGTTCTAAACAAGTAGAGTCAGTACCAGAATACACACAGATATAAACAAGTAGAGTCAGGAACAGAAGACACACAGATATAAACAAGTAGATTCAGTAACAGAAGACACACAGCTATAAACAAGAAAAGTCAGTAACAGAAGACACACAACTATAAACAAGTAGAGTCAGTAACAGAAGACACACAGATAAACAAGTAGAGTCAGTAACAGAAGAGAAGCAGTTATATACAAGTAGAGTCAGTAAAAGAAGACACGCAGCTAAAAACAAGTAGATTCAGTAACAGAAGACACACACAGTTATAAACAAGTAGAGTCAGTAAAAGAAGACACACACAGTTATAAACAAGTAGAGTCGGCAACAGAAGACACACACAGTTATAAACAAGTAGAGTCAGGAACAGAAGACACACAGCTATAAACAAGTAGATTCAGTAACAGAAGACACTCACTTATAATTAAGTAGTCAGTAACATAAGACACAGCTATAAACAAGTAGAGTCAGTAACAGAAGACACACACAGCTATACCCAAGTAGGATCAGTAACAGAAGACACACAACTATAAACAAGTAGAGTCAGGAAAAGAAGACACACACAGTTATAAACAAGTAGAGTCAGTAACAGAAGACACACACAGTTATAAACAAGTATCCAGTAACAGAAGACACACACAGTTATAAACAAGTAGAGTCAGTAACAGAAGACACACCGTTATAAACAAGTGGAGTCAGTAACAGAAGACAGAGTTATAAACAAGTGTAGTCAGTAACAGAATACACACAGTTATAAACAAGTAGAGTCAGTAACAGAAGACACACACAGTTATAAACAAGTATCCAGTAACAGAAGACACACAACGTTATAAACAAGTAGAGTCAGTAACAGAAGACACACAGTTATAAACAAGTAGTCAGTAACAAACAGTTATAAACAAGTAGAGTCAGTAACAGAATACACACAGTTATAAACAAGTAGAGTCAGTAACAGAATACACACAGTTATAAACAAGTAGAGTCAGTAACTAACAGTTATAAACAAGTATCCAGTAACAGAAGACACACACAGTTATAAACAAGTAGAGTCAGTAACAGAAGACAAACAGTTACAAACAAGTAGAGTCAGTAACAGAAGACACACACAGTTATAAACAAGTAGAGTCAGTAACAGAAGACACTCACAGTTATAAACAAGTAGAGTCAGTAACAGAAGACACACACAGTTCTAAACAAGTAGAATCAGTAACAGAAGACACACAGTTATAAACAAGTATCCAGTAACAGAAGACATACACATTTATAAACAAGTAGAGTCAGTAACAGAAGACACAGTTATAAACAAGTAGGGTCAGTAACAGAAGACACAGCTATAAACAAGTAGAGTCAGTAACAAACGGTTATAAACAAGTAGAGTCAGTAACAGAAGACATTCACAGTTATAAGCAGTTAGAGTCAGTAACAGAAGACACACAGTTATACACAAGTAGAGTCAGGAACAGAAGACACAAAGTTATAAACAAGTAGAGTCAGTAACAAAAGACACACACCATTATAAACAAGAAGAGTCAGGAACAGAAGACACACATTTATAAACAAGAAGAGTCAGTAACAGAAGAGACACAGTTATACACAAGTTGAGTCAGTAACAGAAGACACTAACAGTTATAAGCAGTTAGAGTCAGTAACAGAAGACACACAGATATAAACAAGTAGGGTCAGAAACAGAAGACACTCACAGTTATAAACAAGTAGAGTCAGTAACTGAAGACACACACAGTTATAAACAAGTAGAGTCAGGAACAGAAGACACACAGCTATAAACAAGTATCCAGTAACAGAAGACTCACACAGTTATAAACAAGTAGAGTCAGTAACAGAAGACACACACAGTTATAAACAAGTATCCAGTAACAGAAGACACACACAGTTATAAACAAGTAGGGTTAGTAACAGAAGACACACAGTTATAAACAAGTAGAGTCAGTAACAGAAGACACTCACAGTTATAAGTAGGTAGAGTCAGTAACAGAAGACACACAGATATAAACAAGTAGGGTCAGAAACAGAAGACGCTCACAGTTATAAACAAGTAGAGTCAGGAACAGAAGACACACAGCTATAAACAAGTATCCAGTAACAGAAGACTCACACAGTTATAAACAAGTAGAGTCAGTAACAGAAGACACACACAGTTATAAACAAGTATCCAGTAACAGAAGACACACACAGTTATAAACAAGTAGAGTTAGTAACAGAAGACACACAGTTATAAACAAGTAGAGTTAGTAACAAACAGTTATAAACAAGTAGAGTCAGTAACAGAATACACTCACAGTTAAAAGCAGGTAGTCAGTAACAGAAGAAACACAGTTATAAACAAGTAGAGTCAGTAACAAACAGTTATAAACAAGTAGAGTCAGTAACAGAATACACTCACAGTTATAAGCAGGTAGAGTCAGTAACAGAAGACACACAGTTATACACAAGTAGAGTCAGGAACAGAAGACACACAGTTATAAACAAGTAGAGTCAGTAACAGAAGACACACAGCTATAAACAACTATCCAGTAACAGAAGACTCACACAGTTATAAACAAGTAGAGTCAGGAACAGAAGACACACAGCTATAAACAAGTATCCAGTAACAGAAGACTCAAACAGTTATAAACAAGTAGAGTCAGTAACAGAAGACACACACAGTTATAAACAAGTATCCAGTAACAGAAGACACACACAGTTATAAACAAGTAGGGTTAGTAACAGAAGACACACAGTTATAAACAAGTAGAGTCAGTAACAGAAGACACTCACAGTTATAAGTAGGTAGAGTCAGTAACAGAAGACACACAGATATAAACAAGTAGGGTCAGAAACAGAAGACAGTCACAGTTATAAACAAGTAGAGTCAGTAGCTGAAGACAAACACAGTTATAAACAAGTAGAGTCAGGAACAGAAGACACACAGCTATAAACAAGTATCCAGTAACAGAAGACTCACACAGTTATAAACAAGTAGAGTCAGTAACAGAAGACACACACAGTTATAAACAAGTATCCAGTAACAGAAGACACACACAGTTATAAACAAGTAGAGTTAGTAACAGAAGACACACATTTATAAACAAGTAGAGTCAGTAAAAAACCCCGTTATAAACAAGTAGAGTCAGTAACAGAATACACTCACAGTTAAAAGCAGGTAGTCAGTAACAGAAGAAACACAGTTATAAACAAGTAGAGTCAGTAACAAACAGTTATAAACAAGTAGAGTCAGTAACAGAATACACTCACAGTTATAAGCAGGTAGAGTCAGTAACAGAAGACACACAGCTATAAACAAGTATCCAGTAACAGAAGACTCACACAGTTATAAACAAGTAGAGTCAGGAACAGAAGACACACACAGTTATAAACAAGTATCCAGTAACAGAAGACACACACAGTTATAAACAAGTAGAGTCAGTAACAGAAGACACACAGTTATAAACAAGTAGAGTCAGGAACAGAAGACACACACAGTTATAAACAAGTAGAGTCAGTAACAAACAGTTATAAACAAGTAGAGTCAGTAACAGAATACACTCACAGTTATAAGCAGGTAGAGTCAGTAACAGAAGACACACACATTTATAAACAAGTAGAGTCAGTAACAGAAGACACACAGCTATAAACAAGTATCCAGTAACAGAAGACTCACACAGTTATAAATAAGTAGAGTCAGGAACAGAAGACACACACAGTTATAAACAAGTAGAGTCAGTAACAGAAGACACACACAGTTATAAACAAGTATCCAGTAACAGAAGACTCACACAGTTATAAACAAGTAGAGTCAGGAACAGAAGACACACACAGTTATAAACAAGTATCCAGTAACAGAAGACACACACAGTTATAAACAAGTAGAGTCAGTAACAGAAGACACACAGTTATAAACAAGTAGAGTCAGGAACAGAAGACTCACACAGTTATAAACAAGTAGAGTCAGGAACAGAAGACACACACAGTTATAAACAAGTATCCAGTAACAGAAGACACACAACGTTATAAACAAGTAGAGTCAGTAACAGAAGACACACAGTTATAAACAAGTAGTCAGTAACAAACAGTTATAAACAAGTAGAGTCAGTAACAGAATACACACAGTTATAAACAAGTAGAGTAAGTAACAGAATACACACATTTATAAACAAGTAGAGTCAGTAACAAACAGTTATAAACAAGTATCCAGTAACAGAAGACACACACAGTTATAAACAAGTAGAGTCAGTAACAGAAGACACACAGTTATAAACAAGTAGAGTCAGGAACAGAAGACACACACAGTTATAAACAAGTAGAGTCAGTAACAAACAGTTATAAACAAGTAGAGTCAGTAACAGAATACACTCACAGTTATAAGCAGGTAGAGTCAGTAACAGAAGACACACAGCTATAAACAAGTATCCAGTAACAGAAGACTCACACAGTTATAAACAAGTAGAGTCAGGAACAGAAGACACACACAGTTATAAACAAGTATCCAGTAACAGAAGACACACACAGTTATAAACAAGTAGAGTCAGTAACAGAAGACACACAGTTATAAACAAGTAGAGTCAGGAACAGAAGACACACACAGTTATAAACAAGTAGAGTCAGTAACAAACAGTTATAAACAAGTAGAGTCAGTAACAGAATACACTCACAGTTATAAGCAGGTAGAGTCAGTAACAGAAGACACACACATTTATAAACAAGTAGAGTCAGTAACAGAAGACACACAGCTATAAACAAGTATCCAGTAACAGAAGACTCACACAGTTATAAATAAGTAGAGTCAGGAACAGAAGACACACACAGTTATAAACAAGTAGAGTCAGTAACAGAAGACACACACAGTTATAAACAAGTATCCAGTAACAGAAGACACACACACAGTTATAAACAAGTAGAGTCAGTAACAGAAGACACACAGTTATAAACAAGTAGAGTCAGTAACAGAAGACACACAGTTATAAACAAGTAGAGTCAGTAACAGAAGACACACAGTTATAAACAAGTAGAGTCAGTAACAGAAGACACACCGTTATAAACAAGTGGAGTCAGTAACAGAAGACAGAGTTATAAACAAGTGTAGTCAGTAACAGAATACACACAGTTATAAACAAGTAGAGTCAGTAACAGAAGACACACACAGCTATACCCAAGTAGGATCAGTAACAGAAGACACACAACTATAAACAAGTAGAGTCAGGAAAAGAAGACACACACAGTTATAAACAAGTAGAGTCAGTAACAGAAGACACACACAGTTATAAACAAGTATCCAGTAACAGAAGACACACACAGTTATAAACAAGTAGAGTCAGTAACAGAAGACACACCGTTATAAACAAGTGGAGTCAGTAACAGAAGACAGAGTTATAAACAAGTGTAGTCAGTAACAGAATACACACAGTTATAAACAAGTAGAGTCAGTAACAGAAGACACACACAGTTATAAACAAGTATCCAGTAACAGAAGACACACAACGTTATAAACAAGTAGAGTCAGTAACAGAAGACACACAGTTATAAACAAGTAGTCAGTAACAAACAGTTATAAACAAGTAGAGTCAGTAACAGAATACACACAGTTATAAACAAGTAGAGTCAGTAACAGAATACACACATTTATAAACAAGTAGAGTCAGTAACAAACAGTTATAAACAAGTATCCAGTAACAGAAGACACACACAGTTATAAACAAGTAGAGTCAGTAACAGAAGACAAACAGTTACAAACAAGTAGAGTCAGTAACAGAAGACACACACAGTTATAAACAAGTAGAGTCAGTAACAGAAGACACTCACAGTTATAAACAAGTAGAGTCAGTAACAGAAGACACACACAGTTCTAAACAAGTAGAATCAGTAACAGAAGACACACAGTTATAAACAAGTATCCAGTAACAGAAGACATACACATTTATAAACAAGTAGAGTCAGTAACAGAAGACACAGTTATAAACAAGTAGAGTCAGTAACAGAAGACACAGCTATAAACAAGTAGAGTCAGTAACAAACGGTTATAAACAAGTAGAGTCAGTAACAGAAGACACTCACAGTTATAAGCAGTTAGAGTCAGTAACAGAAGACACACAGTTATACACAAGTAGAGTCAGGAACAGAAGACACAAAGTTATAAACAAGTAGAGTCAGTAACAAAAGACACACACCATTATAAACAAGAAGAGTCAGGAACAGAAGACACACATTTATAAACAAGAAGAGTCAGTAACATAAGGGACACAGTTATACACAAGTTGAGTCAGTAACAGAAGACACTAACAGTTATAAGCAGTTAGAGTCAGTAACAGAAGACACACAGATATAAACAAGTAGGGTCAGGAACAGAAGACACACAGCTATAAACAAGTATCCAGTAACAGAAGACTCACACAGTTATAAACAAGTAGAGTCAGTAACAGAAGACACACATAGTTATAAACAAGTATCCAGTAACAGAAGACACACACAGTTATAAACAAGTAGGGTTAGTAACAGAAGACACACAGTTATAAACAAGTAGAGTCAGTAACAGAAGACACTCACAGTTATAAGTAGGTAGAGTCAGTAACAGAAGACACACAGATATAAACAAGTAGGGTCAGAAACAGAAGACACTCACAGTTATAAACAAGTAGAGTCAGTAGCTGAAGACACACACAGTTATAAACAAGTAGAGTCAGGAACAGAAGACACACAGCTATAAACAAGTATCCAGTAACAGAAGACTCACACAGTTATAAACAAGTAGAGTCAGTAACAGAAGACACACACAGTTATAAACAAGTATCCAGTAACAGAAGACACACACAGTTATAAACAAGTAGAGTTAGTAACAGAAGACACACAGTTATAAACAAGTAGAGTTAGTAACAAACAGTTATAAACAAGTAGAGTCAGTAACAGAATACACTCACAGTTATAAGCAGGTAGAGTCAGTAACAGAAGACACACAGTTATACACAAGTAGAGTCAGGAACAGAAGACACACAGTTATAAACAAGTAGAGTCAGTAACAGAAGACACACAGCTATAAACAAGTATCCAGTAACAGAAGACTCACACAGTTATAAACAAGTAGAGTCAGGAACAGAAGACACACAGCTATAAACAAGTATCCAGTAACAGAAGACTCACACAGTTATAAACAAGTAGAGTCAGTAACAGAAGACACACACAGTTATAAACAAGTATCCAGTAACAGAAGACACACACAGTTATAAACAAGTAGGGTTAGTAACAGAAGACACACAGTTATAAACAAGTAGAGTCAGTAACAGAAGACACTCACAGTTATAAGTAGGTAGAGTCAGTAACAGAAGACACACAGATATAAACAAGTAGGGTCAGAAACAGAAGACACTCAGAGTTATAAACAAGTAGAGTCAGTAGCTGAAGACACACACAGTTATAAACAAGTAGAGTCAGGAACAGAAGACACACAGCTATAAACAAGTATCCAGTAACAGAAGACTCACACAGTTATAAACAAGTAGAGTCAGTAACAGAAGACACACACAGTTATAAACAAGTATCCAGTAACAGAAGACACACACAGTTATAAACAAGTAGTTAGTAACAGAAGACACACAGTTATAAACAAGTAGAGTCAGTAACAAACCGTTATAAACAAGTAGAGTCAGTAACAGAATACACTCACAGTTAAAAGCAGGTAGTCAGTAACAGAAGAAACACAGTTATAAACAAGTAGAGTCAGTAACAAACAGTTATAAACAAGTAGAGTCAGTAACAGAATACACTCACAGTTATAAGCAGGTAGAGTCAGTAACAGAAGACACACAGCTATAAACAAGTATCCAGTAACAGAAGACTCACACAGTTATAAACAAGTAGAGTCAGTAACAGAAGACACACAGCTATAAACAAGTATCCAGTAACAGAAGACTCACACAGTTATAAACAAGTAGAGTCAGTAACAGAAGACACACACAGTTATAAACAAGTATCCAGTAACAGAAGACACACACAGTTATAAACAAGTAGGGTTAGTAACAGAAGACACACAGTTATAAACAAGTAGAGTCAGTAACAGAAGACACTCACAGTTATAAGTAGGTAGAGTCAGTAACAGAAGACACACAGATATAAACAAGTAGGGTCAGAAACAGAAGACAGTCACAGTTATAAACAAGTAGAGTCAGTAGCTGAAGACACACACAGTTATAAACAAGTAGAGTCAGGAACAGAAGACACACAGCTATAAACAAGTATCCAGTAACAGAAGACTCACACAGTTATAAACAAGTAGAGTCAGTAACAGAAGACACACACAGTTATAAACAAGTATCCAGTAACAGAAGACACACACAGTTATAAACAAGTAGTTAGTAACAGAAGACACACAGTTATAAACAAGTAGAGTCAGTAACAAACCGTTATAAACAAGTAGAGTCAGTAACAGAATACACTCACAGTTAAAAGCAGGTAGTCAGTAACAGAAGAAACACAGTTATAAACAAGTAGAGTCAGTAACAAACAGTTATAAACAAGTAGAGTCAGTAACAGAATACACTCACAGTTATAAGCAGGTAGAGTCAGTAACAGAAGACACACAGCTATAAACAAGTATCCAGTAACAGAAGACTCACACAGTTATAAACAAGTAGAGTCAGGAACAGAAGACACACACAGTTATAAACAAGTATCCAGTAACAGAAGACACACACAGTTATAAACAAGTAGAGTCAGTAACAGAAGACACACAGTTATAAACAAGTAGAGTCAGGAACAGAAGACACACACAGTTATAAACAAGTAGAGTCAGTAACAAACAGTTATAAACAAGTAGAGTCAGTAACAGAATACACTCACAGTTATAAGCAGGTAGAGTCAGTAACAGAAGACACACACATTTATAAACAAGTAGAGTCAGTAACAGAAGACACACAGCTATAAACAAGTATCCAGTAACAGAAGACTCACACAGTTATAAACAAGTAGAGTCAGGAACAGAAGACACACACAGTTATAAACAAGTAGAGTCAGTAACAGAAGACACACAGTTATAAACAAGAATCCAGTAACAGAAGACACACACAGTTATAAACAAGTAGAGTCAGTAACAGAAGACACACAGTTATAAACAAGTAGAGTCAGTAACAGAAGACACAGTTATAAACAAGTAGAGTCAGTAACAGAAGACACAGTTATAAACAAGTAGAGTCAGTAACAAACAGTTATAAACAAGTAGAGTCAGTAACAGAAGACACTCACAGTTATAAGCAGTTAGAGTCAGTAACAGAAGACACACAGTTATACACAAGTAGAGTCAGGAACAGAAGACACAAAGTTATAAACAAGTAGAGTCAGTAACAGAAGACACACACTGTTATAAACAAGAAGAGTCAGGAACAGAAGACACACATTTATAAACAAGAAGAGTCAGTAACAGAAGACACACAGTTATACACAAGTTGAGTCAGTAACAGAAGACACTAACAGTTATAAGCAGTTAGAGTCAGTAACAGAAGACACACAGATATAAACAAGTAGGGTCAGAAACAGAAGACACTCACAGTTAAAAGCAGGTAGTCAGTAACAAGAAGAAACACAGTTATAAACAAGTAGAGTCAGTAACAAACAGTTATAAACAAGTAGAGTCAGTAACAGAATACACTCACAGTTATAAGCAGGTAGAGTCAGTAACAGAAGACACACAGTTATAAACAAGTAGAGTAAGGAACAGAAGACACACACAGTTATAAACAAATAGAGTCAGTAACAGAAGACACACAGTTATAAACAAGTATCCAGTAACAGAAGACTCACACAGTTATAAACAAGTAGAGTCAGTAACAGAAGACACACACAGTTATAAACAAGTAGAGTCAGTAACAGAAGACACAATTATAAACAAGTAGAGTCAGTAACATAAGACACACAGTTATAAACAAGTAGAGTCAGTAACAAACAGTTATAAACAAGTAGAGTCAGTAACAGAAGACACACACAGTTATAAGAAAAGTAGCCAGTAAAAGAAGAGACACACAGCTATAAACAAGTAGATTCAGTAACAGAATACACTCACAGTTATAATTAAGTAGTCAGTAACGTAGAGTCAGTAACGTAAGACACACAGTTATAAACAAGTATCCGGTAACAGAAGACTCACACAGTTATAAATAAGTAGAGTAAGTAACAGAAGACACACACAGTTATAAACAAGTAGAGTCAGGAACAGAAGACACAAAGTTATAAACAAGTAGAGTCAGTAACAAAAGACACACACCGTTATAAACAAGAAGAGTCAGGAACAGAAGACACACATTTATAAACAAGAAGAGTCAGTAACAGAAGACACACAGTTATACACAAGTTGAGTCAGTAACAGAAGACACTAACAGTTATAAGCAGTTAGAGTCAGTAACAGAAGACACACAGTTATAAACAAGTAGAGTAAGGAACAGAAGACACACACAGTTATAAACAAGTAGAGTCAGTAACAGAAGACACACAGCTATAAACAAGTATCCAGTAACAGAAGACTCACACAGTTATAAACAAGTAGAGTCAGGAACAGAAGACCCACACAGTTATAAACAAGTAGAGTCAGTAACAGAAGACACACACAGTTATAAGCAGGTAGAGTCAGTAACAGAAGACACACAGTTATAAACAAGTAGAGTAAGGAACAGAAGACACACACAGTTATAAACAAGTAGAGTCAGTAACAGAAGACACACAGCTATAAACAAGTATCCAGTAACAGAAGACTCACACAGTTATAAACAAGTAGAGTCAGGAACAGAAGACACACACAGTTATAAACAAGTAGAGTCAGTAACAAACAGTTATAAACAAGTAGAGTCAGTAACAGAATACACTCACAGTTATAAGCAGGTAGAGTCAGTAACAGAAGACACACAGTTATAAACAAGTAGAGTAAGGAACAGAAGACACACACATTTATAAACAAGTAGAGTCAGTAACAGAAGACACACAGCTATAAACAAGTATCCAGTAACAGAAGACTCACACAGTTATAAACAAGTAGAGTCAGGAACAGAAGACACACACAGTTATAAACAAGTAGAGTCAGTAACAGAAGACACACACAGTTATAAACAAGTATCCAGTAACAGAAGACACACATTTATAAACAAGAAGAGTCAGTAACAGAAGACACACAGTTATACACAAGTTGAGTCAGTAACAGAAGACACTAACAGTTATAAGCAGTTAGAGTCAGTAACAGAAGACACACAGATATAAACAAGTAGGGTCAGAAACAGAAGACACAGTTAAAAGCAGGTAGTCAGTAACAGAAGAAACACAGTTATAAACAAGTAGAGTCAGTAACAAACAGTTATAAACAAGTAGAGTCAGTAACAGAATACACTCACAGTTATAAGCAGGTAGAGTCAGTAACAGAAGACACACAGTTATAAACAAGTAGAGTAAGGAACAGAAGACACACACAGTTATAAACAAGTAGAGTCAGTAACAGAAGACACACAGTTATAAACAAGTATCCAGTAACAGAAGACTCACACAGTTATAAACAAGTAGAGTCAGTAACAGAAGACACACACAGGTATAAACAAGTAGAGTCAGTAACAGAAGACACACAGCTATAAACAAGTAGAGTCAGTAACAGAAGACACAATTATAAACAAGTAGAGTCAGTAACATAAGACACACGGTTATAAACAAGTAGAGTCAGTAACAAACAGTTATAAACAAGTAGAGTCAGTAACAGAAGACACTCACAGTTATAAGCAGGTAGAGTCAGTAACAGAAGACACACACAGTTATAAGAAAAGTAGCCAGTAAAAGAAGAGACACACAGCTATAAACAAGTAGATTCAGTAACAGAATACACTCACAGTTATAATTAAGTAGTCA